>NW_023247279.1:0-2571 GCF_002007445.2 Ailuropoda melanoleuca | reverse complement strand
CACACACACACACACACACACACACACACACACACACACACACCACATAGCATTGACATTTATAGTCTTAAATGCATTGTATTGCATTTCTGTCATGTCTTTGTTTTAGTAAGTGAACCTTTGAACTGAGGAAAATATGTTCGATTGTACAAAGAGGTATTGAGACCTACTCTTCCTTGGATGATATATATGAACTTAACTCTTTGGCACCTCCCCAAAATTTCTTATGATATCCGATACATGTGCAATAACAGATGGCAGACTTTCCTACTTCCAGCAGATTAGGTATTAGCTATATTAACCATATTTTACTTGCTTTCTAGCAATCAGAAGACTAGATATATCACATATAAGGACTGATGCATGACTAAGTGGTAGGGGCCACTAGAGGTTTCAGCTTTGGCCCTCCTCCCACCCTCCACCTCTGGTCTGCAAGAGTATAAAAGTGATTCATAGCAGAAACAAAACAATAGAAAACAACAAAACAAAAGTCCTCACCCACAAACAGACATGACAAAGAGGCACCTGATAAAAGCTGCTGGGAACAGGGCCTACAGATGTTGACAATCTCTAAAGTGCCAATCCTTGTAGACATAAGAGCTTACGATTGTGGCCAAATAGACTCAGCCACAACTGGGAACTAATCTTAGGTTGAAATGTTCTAATACATATATCTTTCTGGTAAGGTGACATAAGTGTTGGGATGTGATGAGAAGTGTTCCTGGTGATTTTGGGAAATTCATAAAGAGAAAGTTAAGCCAAATAGTGTACAGGGTGGAAAAAATGGGTCAATCATCAATCCCAGAACCTAAAATCTGAGTAGGAAAGAAGTCTCAAATTTTGATGGAGTAAGCTTTCTGAAAGGAATTATCACAATGACACATAACAGGCACTCAGTATTAGCTATTATCACTGACTAAACACAAACTCTGTATACCATAAAAAAACCACCACCACCACCACCACCACCACCACAAAAACTATGAAAAATACAAGGATTCAGTATATAGGTAAACTGTATCCCTTAACTCCAAAGTTTTTGAAAGCCTCTCTACATTTCAATAGAGTGCAACAGAAGGCATATATCAGTTTATTCTCCATTTCAACTGGATTCTATCATCACAAACCTGTACATTTAGATTGCATTAGTTACTTCCCTTTAAGCATTGCACATAATAAATTAGACTGAATATTATACACTTGTCTTTTATTTTACTTGTTACAACAAATTTTGCTAAAGCATTGGCTGGAAATAAGGTTGAAGATTTTGTCTTCTATCTAACTTAGTTGTATTTACATAAAATTATCTGTGAGCAACTCTTTTAGAAATGATTTATAGAAAAATCTTGGTTTCCCTTTAAGAATGATCATATTCCTTCCTTTCTAGAAATAAGAAAGATAATTGGTCCTAATTACCCCTTTCACTGTCTTTACCAGAAAGCTAAGGACCAACTTGGAGATTCGGGTAAAGCAAGTATAATGACATTATTTTTTTTTTGTTTTTGCTTTTTTTGTTTTAATTTTTTGATTTTGTGTTTTACATGCATTTATATCCCACTATTGCATTTCTTGGTTTTTGTTTGTCAGTTGTCTCAAATCCTTTGTGTGGAATAATAGATCAAAATCCAACCATCCAATCAATCAGTTAATCCCACCATGTTCTGTGTGTTCTGTTTGAATTAAGAGAGAAGTGTGCAAATGACACATTATGCATTTATCTAAATTTATTAAATTTGATAAGGGGAATACTCAACGTGAATGTCAAACCAAAAACTTCTGGATGTTAGACTCTTATAAATGGAAAGACTTTGGAGGTCACCTACTTATAACTTTGATCTCTTAGTTTTTGCATTCCTGTTGACGTATTTTCTAAAGATTTTTCTTAGTGTTTTAATTTTTATTTATTTAAGTTTTTATCTTAAGTCCAGTGTAGCTAACATGCAGTGTAATATTAGTTTCAGGTGTACAATATAGTAACACTTCCATACATCACCCAGTGCTCATCATGACATGTGTTCTCCTTAATCCCCATCACCTATTTCACCCAGACTTCTGCCCACCTCCCCTCTGGTAAGCAGCAGTTTGTCCTCTATAGGTAAGAGTTGTTTCTTGGTTTGCTTCTAAAGATTTTTTAAAGCTTAGTATTTAATTCTTCCATGTTAAAATCTTGTGATTAACATGCATTTTAAAAACATACTCCCTCAAGGTAGAAATGCTCGATAATGATAATGTACATTGCTGCACATCAAATAATTTTAACTAAAAGAGAACGTATTTTGATCCCTTTTATTTTGCTCATAAATTATATATTCTTAAATATCCTAAGGTTCATTCAAGCACTTTTCTGTGTCTGAATTCTGGGAGGTAAGAGTTACCTGCTATTTAAAAACAAAATCTAATTTGTGTCTTTGTAAACTTTTCTAGGATCTGAACAAAAAAGGCAAAGCAATTTATTTCATCATTATTCAAATTGGGGCTTGAGCTTAAAATGCAGTATATTTTTTGGGGCGCCTGGGTGGCACAGCGGTTAAGCATCTGCCTTCGGCTCAGGGCGTGATCCCGGCGTTGTGG
>NW_023247278.1:0-2570 GCF_002007445.2 Ailuropoda melanoleuca | reverse complement strand
AAGGCAAAAAAAAAAAAAAAAAAAAAAAAGTGGGATCCGAAATCCACCTTGTGAGTCTACCTGGCTCAAGACTGTTAAGCTAATAGCACTTAATTACTTTAATTCCAATAGTTAATTCCATAAAAACAACACAAACAAACCCTCCCCCCCTTCAACTCCCAATTCTGCATGAACGCCTCTCATTTATGCCTTAGGAGTAAATTTGTAGGTTAAATATTTGTGATTTTTTTTTTTCCTGGCATTTGCTTTGGGAACCAAGTTATACCATCCCCTAATAGGAAGATCATAATTTTGTTCTGGGTTATGTTGTCCATTCGGAGTTTTCAGCCATGCTGCTCATGAGCATGGGACGAATTTGGTTTAACTTCTCAGGGATTTTGAAATGCAAGTATTTATAAGCTGTAGACATTAAGCACTCAGTGTTCACTTTTAAGAGTTTCTTCCTGCACAAAATGAACGTTTCCTGTTTCGGAACACAAGAGATATGTACTCCACAGGGTTTAGGTTGGGGCTGCCTGCTGTTATCCTAGATTCTCCCTTCCTCCAGAGAGTGGTGGAGGGTTACTGTGATTCAGAACAACAGAAAATTCTAATACTTAAAAGTCAGTAAGTGCTCAACTCATGTCCTTTCCCTCGGTCAGGCCCCCTGACTCTTTCCTCCTCCTTATCTCTGTGTCTTCATGCGTGCTAAGTGTGGAATGTCCTTGCCACACCCTCCCAGTGACCTGTCCCTGTGGTCCTCCCAAACCCTGAGCCAGCCATACCTTCCAGACTGTGTCTTTCGGGACCTCCCCCCACATCTTTCCTGCACTCTGGCTGCCCTTGGCTTTGGTATTCAGTCTATTTCCATAGGCCAGAGGGCCTAGAGATAGGTAACTCATTTTAATAAGAATCTCAAATATTTGTTTCCAGCCCTGCCCTCATGACTACAGTTATAACTCCAATTTGACAGATAGGGAAACTGAGGCAGATTTTAAGTGAGCTGTTGCAGGCCAGAGTCAGCGTTCAGCCAGGATTTGAAATTGCAGATACCCAATTCTGTGTCAGAGCTGACATACCCCTCGCCCTGCTCATTCTAAAGGAACGGCTCCTGAGTAAGGCCGCAAACAGATCATGCTGGACGGGTGCGTGGTTCTGTTCTGTGCTAGTAGTTGGAATCTCTGTTTCGTAGTTAAGAGTCTTGGGTTCTCACTGGGATAGTTCGAGTCATTTAGCTTTCTGCCAAACAAATGCATCACAATTTCCTGCTGAGTACCTTAACATCTGAGACCGGAAGTACTAACCCCCCTAATCATATGGTACATTCTATCACCTGACTGTGACTAGTTGTTTTTATTTCTGTCAGCAACTGAGGATTCCCACAGCTTCCATTGTCTTGTTTCTCTCTCTCTCTCTCTCTCTCTCTCAGAAATCTCATTCAAGGAGGAAGCTGGCGAGGGAGCCGGAAGTGGGGTAACAGTGTTGAGTTGGCTCTCAACCGCCATATGCACTTTACATGTGCTGGGAACGCATGTACAGAAGCAAAGGGTTCTGAAGAATGTAAAACCCCGCGGCAGGCCCACTGTCCGTCCCTTTTGTTGGTTATCCCAGCAGGAAGCTGAACCCGAGCCCGGAGAGTTACAAGAGGATTGAATGAACGAATCAGACTCATGCCTCCAACACCGCGGACACAGGTCCGATGGTGAGGCCTGTCCACTCACTTACTCAGGAGCCATTTAGAATGAGCAGGGTCGGGGGTATGTCAGCCTTGCGCAGAATTTAGGTACCTGCAACTTCAAATTCTGGCTTGGATGCTGACTCTAGCCTGCGGCAGCTCACTTAAAATCTGCCTCAGTTTCCCCATCTGTAAAGTGGGAATTATAACTGTAGTCACCAGGGCAGGGCTGTGCCTTAATTAGCTAATGATCGTAAAAGGCTTTGAAGAGGCTCATAGAAGCCGCAGTTTAAGCGTTAAGTATTATGATTAAATGGATCACACCATCGGGCAGCCAGCCCTGGGGAGACTAACCATGGGTTAGGAGTCATCCCTTGACATTGGCAGAGGCTGTTCCCCAAGTCCCAGGGCCCTGGGTGAGTGACACATGATGGTCCCTGGTCAGAAAGAGATCAGCAGAAGGCACTCCATCTTTTTCTGGAACAAGAAATGGCCAGTGCAAGGGACATGAGGGAGAAGCGGGGGTCAGGCATACGGCAGGGAACAGGCAGGGGACAGGGGACGGACAGGGAAGGACCACGTCGTCGAGAGTCAACCTGCATCATTCAGCAAATGTTGATGAAATCCTTTCCTTTGTGCTACATACCAAGGGTGCTTGAAAGAGGAACAAGACGAGAGTTTCTGCCCTCAAGGAATTTACAGTCTGGTTTGATGTCACAGGCACAAATACCGACCAAAAAAAAAAAGAAAGAAAGAAAGAAAGAGAAAAGGAAAAAAAAAAAGACAGAAGAAGAATTTTTAGAGGCAGAAAATTCCTGAGGGTGTTAAACAAAACAACAAAACCCTAGGATTGTTTTGCAAATGTTCCAAACTCTGGGTAGCTCTCAGAAGTCAGGGACTGGGGGGTGGGGGGTGG
>NW_023247277.1:0-2570 GCF_002007445.2 Ailuropoda melanoleuca | reverse complement strand
ATCATTACTAAATTTCTCAGAAATTGGGGAGCTCGGCTTCTTTCCTATGATCCACTACTAGGGATTTAACTTGCCTATTTTAAATAAGACTGCCATCTCAATAGGGACCTTGAACAAGTTTACAAGCAACAATTAACATGTTTCAGTTTCTTTTATTCTACAAACAAAATCTCTTCCTTCCTTCCCACAGTCCCATTCCTTCTTATTTTTTTCTTCTCATCCTAGTTCCTTAAATAGATCACATTCCTTGTCTCCACTTTTACACATCTAGGCCCTCTTCAGTCCACTATAACCTGGCTTCTGCTGTCATTATTCATGAAAACTACTCTTGCCAAGGTCAACACTCTCACTGGGCAATGCCATCCACTTATCACTTGTGTGCTGATGATTCCCAGATCTATATTTTTAGTCCCAACATCTCCCTAAAATGTCAGGATTATATATTCAGTGGTCTGCCAGCATCTCCAGCTGGGTGTCTCACAGGCAATTCAAACTCTTTATACCCAAAATGGAACTCATCATTTCCCTGCTAACCCATTCCTCCTTTTATGTCTCTATTTCTTTACCCAATTGAAAAGTCATATTTTTTTCTTTATTTCACCATGCATCTAATAAATCACTATGTCCAGTTGACTTTCTCTCTTAAATATTATTTGCATTTGTTCTTTCTACTCTATCCCTACTATGCTCTCTATTTTATCTCATACTGCTACCTGCAAGATCCTTCTATAATGAAATATGATCTTGTTATTTTTACGGTTAAAACTATGCAAAACCTCCCCATTACCTACTGAATAAAGCTCAACCTACCTAATATGGTATTTAAGGCCCTCCCAGATCTTATCCTGCCTACTTTTCCAGCCTTACCTTGGAAATATTCTTAATTTCTTCCCTATACCTTGCCAGTTTTTGTTTTTATACTTTGCATATATTGTCTACTTTTTCTAGAATGCCTTTATCTCCCTATATCTTCCTGGCCTGTATAATTTGACATATCTTTAAGATTCAGCTTAGATCTATCTTCTTTAGGAAATAGTCCCTGTCTGCCCTCCCCATTCCCAAAGTAGGTTAATACCTCTTTTTTGTGGTCCCATGTTACCATAATTGTGCACACATCTCCCATTTTGCCTCCTCTATTTAACTGTAATTCTTTGGCTATCTCTGCTCCTTCCACTAGACTGTGATCTCCTTAAGGTTAGGGACCATGTCCTGCTTACAGCTCTATCCTCAGCACCCGGTGCCATCTCTAGCATCTAAAAAGGAATGCACTAAATGCTCAGTATACAAATGAATGATGACAATAAATACTTATAATTTTATAGCATTGTTCTGTTTGTAAAATTATTTGCTACATAATTGTCTTATTTGAATTGACAAAGTCAAATTGAAGACAAACAGCTATCCAAGAGGGAGGCAACGTAGTGGGAGTAAGAGTTTAGGCTTTGCAGTGATACAGACCTAGCTTGAGTCCTGATTCCACCACTCACTAGGTGTGTGGTCTTGTGTTAAGTAAAGTGTTGCTCTCCTCATCCATAAAGTTGGAATAATGATAGTTCCTACCTCACAGGGTTGTTATGAGGATTATATGAGATAGATAATTTGTGCAAAAACACAATGGTTCTTTGTACATAGTAAATACCCAGCATTATTATTGTTATTATTGTAATTATTGCTACAATAATAATTATTCTTCTTAAATTTTTTTATTTATTTGAGAGAGAGAGAGCGCGTGAGTACACAAGCAGAGGGGCGGGTAGAGGGAGAGGAAGCAGACTCCCCGATGTGCAGGGAACCCTGTGTGGGACTTGATCCCAGAACCCTGGGAACGTGACCTGAGCCAAAGGCAGACACTTTACTGACTGATTCACCCAGGCTCCCTGTAATAATTATTCTTACCCCTTATCTTTTTCCCTATCTGACTTTCCTCTTGACATTTGGACTAGATCATCAGATACTGTGTACAGCACTTAGAACAGTTCCTAGCACATAGTAAGCATTCAAAAAGTGATGCCTATTATAATTATCCTAAAGCAATACTGTCTTCTATATGTGCTGGTACACACTTGGGACAGAAGAAGGGTTGCTTTGGATTTTGAAGATATTTCTCTTTTGCCTTAGGCTGGGATAAAGTAATCAGTTATCTTGTTTGTGTCAACAGAGTCCAAACTATGACTTACTTCGAGTCATTGTCAAGTTCTAAGAAACATTTTCTCAAAGAATTAAGAAATGAGGGGCGCCTGGGTGGCAAAGCGGTTAGGCGTCTGCCTTCGGCTCAGGGCGTGATCCCGGTGTTGTGGGATCGAGCCCCACATCGAGCTTCTTCCTCTCCCACTCCCTCTGCTTGTGTTCTCTCTCTCGCTGGCTGTCTCTACCTCTGTCAAATAAATAAATAAAATCTTCAAAAAAAAAGAATTAAGAAATGATAGCACCCTAAAAATTCAATGCAAAATTGTCTTTATTTTCCTAGAGAAGTTTTTAAAAATCAATTTATTCCTCCCTTCCCCTTTCTTACCCTTTCTTTCTTTTTCTTTCTTTCTTTCTTTCTTTCTTTCTTTCTTTCTTTCTTTCTT
>NW_023247276.1:0-2568 GCF_002007445.2 Ailuropoda melanoleuca | reverse complement strand
ACCGATCTTCCTATTTCTTATGTTCCATAAATGAGTGAAACCATATGATAATTGTCTTTCTCTGCTTTCTTTTTTTCCCCAGAAGGTAGCCTTAAATACCAGAGAAAGCAGAGTTTTGTTTCAGTGGAATTGATTTGAAAAATCATCCCACCCCTCCCCCCCCCTTGACCCATTGAGTCACCCAGCGGTGCTGTTCAAGCAAGATTCCACCAAAAGCCTCCACATACTGGGGCCTTTGTAGTTCTTACAGATGAAGGGTCTTCTGGCCATCATACCTTGGTTCTTCCTAGACAAGGGGCATAACTCCAACCGGGTAAGTCACTGCTGGGGTCTTGAGCATGGGCATTTTCCTAGGGATGAGACCTCAAAATTCTCCAGGATTTGAGGTGAAATGTTGACTACTGCCTGCAGGAAGATCATAAGGAAATGGAAAACACCACTTTCAAACACCAAACCCTCGATTATAATACTAATCTGCACAACAAATTTCAAGAGCTTCAATTTCTGCATCCACAAGAAGAAAACGAATGCCTACCTCACACGGGTGTTCTGCTCAGGGAATGCTAATTAAGCGAATCACTGAACTAATTACTTTGCAGAACAGAGGCATCAGAGTTCTGGGTTGCAAGCAACAGAAACTCAATAGGACTTACTTGAAGAGCAAGGGAATCTGCAGACAAGACACCAGAAAGCTCACAGAACTGGCCAGAAGCAGAAGAGCCAGCCCAAGCGTACGGGCTGGAACTATGGCAGCAGGAAGACAACCAAGGTCTTCCAGAAACAGTCCCTTGAGATGTGGTGGCCGGCACCCTCGTCCCCCAGACGTGCCCCCTGCTGCTGTGCCTTCAACACCATGCCACCCCCACTCACCCAGGGCTACTCTCCTGTGGGACAAATAAAAACCGAAACAGGTCCCATTCTCCCTGTCTGGTCTCCTAGCTTCACCACATAATGTTGAAAAATGTCTGAATGTAACCACGTGAAGGGATTACTACGATTTTGAAAAGGCCATTTCTTCCACATCCTGAGGAAATCGTTTCGAGTTGAGTTTACAGCTGCATGTCTGCTTCTGCCAGGCCCTTGAGCACTTCAGTCAAAAAAAGATGGAAGGACAGACATGTCGATGGACAGAAAGGTAAACAAAAAGATCATCTAATTCAAATAATAGCTGAAGGAAAATAGGTCTCAGGCACCTGACTTGAGCAAGTGAGGACACCTGGACAATGGCCTCCACTCGAAGCTTTCTGGTACCCAGGACTTGGAGGAAAATGTGATGGATTATACGGTTTTAATTTTCCTTTTCACACCAGAATTTTATCTGTAGAGACAACATGCTTTCTGGCAATAATCTCGTGCAGAAGATTTTCGTTTGGGTTTCACATGAAAGGTGTTCCATGAGCTAGGAGACAGCCTCGCCGGCGGCGGTTCACCAACACGGAAAGGCTGCAGACACGGATGGAACCGCGAGAAGCACGTTCGGAGGGCGCGCTGTACCCTGGCCGCGCTGCAGCCGGCCACCCCCGGGAGGGCCCGGCGCTTGGGCAAATACGGCGCAGCCCGCGCCCCCGGGTCCGCCTGCAGCCGGCCTCCCCCTTCCCAGGCCCGCCGCGCAGCAGCAAGGTCAGGGTTGCGGTTGTGCCCCCACGCATGGGGGACCCAGCTCCACCCCCGGACCCGCAGGCCTGCGGGTCCTCCGGGGGCTTCGGCCTCAGACTGCAGACAGGAGAGGGCAGCCGGCCCCTTTGTTCTGGAAGGTTAGAAACGCAGTGTGTGCTCTTGCCCAGACAGCAAGGCCTCAGCGGCAGGAGTGTGTGCCGATGGAAAGCCTTCTTTCTCTTCTTTTGTCTGCCTTTTTCTGGAAGGAGTTGAGCAGCGGCTCCGACCCTTGTACAGTGATAGAACCTCTATGACCTGGGAGGCAGCCTGGCTGCGAAACTGCATCACCACGGGTGGGAGTGGCAGAGACGCCGGGAGGGAAGCCCTACGTCGTTGCACGACCCAGAGGAGGGCTGCGGGACGCACTGAGCGCCTCAAACCCGCACGGAGTTGGACTGCTTCTAAAAATGACCGAAATGCTGGAAGCCTCCACTTCGTTTCAAAAACAGGTTTGAGACAGGTGTTGTGGTTTTTTTCTTTTCTTTTTTTCCATTTTAGGAAGAAATCAAGATGAAGGCAAAAATAAAATCAGGTTAGTGAGATGAAGTGTGTCATCAAAGTGGTTTTCCAGAAGTGTTTGCCACATAATCCCATCCGCACAAGCCAGCTGTCTGTGCGTCTGTGCAGAGAGGTGGGGGTAGGTGAGGTGTGGAGAAGGGGCCCGGACCCCGAACAGGAGAAGGAACGACAGAAGCCTGGACGGGCAGACGGCTTTCACCTTTCTTGGAAACGACCGACCGTGTTTTCTCATACTCGTCTTCAACAGACTGAACTCCACTTCGACAGGAGTGGGTGCAGACCTGATCGCCCCCCATGCTTTCCCTGCGGCAGCCCCGGACCCTCCACCCGGACTCAATCACTCCCCACTCCCCTACCCCCCGCCCCCTCGGGTTCCCAGAGCACGTCTCACAC
>NW_023247275.1:0-2568 GCF_002007445.2 Ailuropoda melanoleuca | reverse complement strand
CTTAACTGACTGAGCCACCCAGGTGCCCCCTTATTTTGGTTTTGATATGTATTTCCCTGATGACTAGTGATTTTGGACACCTTTTCATGTGCCTGTTGGCCATTTGTATATCTTCTTTGAAAAAATGTCTGTTCAGTTCCTCTGCCCATTTTTAATAGGATTATTTGTTTGTTTGCTCCTGACTTCTGTGAGTTCCTTATATTCTAGATACTAACCCCTTATCAGATAGATGGTTTGCAAATATTGTCTTCCATTTCATAGGTTGCATTTTCATTTTGTTGATTGTTTCTTTGGCTGTGCAGAAGCTATTTGGTTTGATGTAGTCCCAATTGTTTATTTTTGAATTTTTTGCCTATGCTTTTGGTGATATACTAAAAAAAATCATTGCCAAGACCAGTGTGAAGGAGATTTACCCTGTTTTTTTGCAGAAGTTTATAGTTTCAAGTTTTACATTTAAGTCTTTAATCCATTTCAAGATAATTTTTGTGAGTAATGTAAGATTGAGGTCCAGTGTCATTCTTTTTGCATGTCAATATACAGTTTTTCCACCACCATTTTTCGAAGAGACCCTCTTTTCTCCATTGAGTATTCCTTGTAAAATTTTAGTTGATCACATTTAGTCTTCTCTGAATACTTTATAGTGTGTTCTCACTATAGTCTATAATATTTCCTTCCCTATCCTGTCTTTCTCAGGTTTTAAAGTTACATAATATGATAACTCTATGGCTAAAAAGTAATTATTTCTTTTTCATGGTGTTCCCTTGACTCTTTAGAAAAGGTGTGAACTCCTGCCCGAAGCTCAGTGAACCACCTTCGGTGCAGTGTTAGACAGTTAAGTCGCACTTCCCAACCTGACTGGAGTTGGTTCTAATTGCTATGTGAATTTTTGCCATCGGTTAACTTAAGAGTGTGTGAGGAATAGTGGGGAAGGGTCTGATTGAGAAAACCATCATAAATCATTTTTTTCATCTTCAAATTCAAAGCAGTAACAATTATATATTAAGACTTTAACCATGCTCCATTTTAAGTTATAAATATGCTATATGTTAATATAAATTATACTATATGTTAAGTTAGAAATAATTGGTACTCTGCAATTAACTTTACCTTCTACATCCTTCACTAACAAGAAATTTTGGCTTCCCTGCCTGCCCTCATTCCCCACACCACTGCCCTTGCTTCAGTCCCAGCTAGATTCTCATAAATTCATTTTGCTTTGCTGCATACTGAGAAGCATTTTGACACTGTAATTTTTCTTCCATTCAAATATTCAGTGTCTTTCTGGTTTTATGACTCAGGGATATTAACTCTTGTCTCTAGGGTGCCGCTATGATCCCAAATACACTGAGCATCTTGGATGCTTGCTATGCAAAACACTTTGAGTAACCTTTATATAACCTAGTTGGCATAGCTGAGTGTGCATATCTCAAATTCCCTTCTCAGTACCCAGGATTATTAAGACTTAGTTATGCCACAATAACTTCTCACCAAAGCACCTGCTGTCAGCCCTTCTAAAACATGACTCAGTTCTCCTGCTATGCACCCTGGAGGGGAAATCTCCAGTCTGAGTTCTCATTACCTGAGCTTAGGTTGTCTCTACACTGCCTTTAACTCAACTAAATTTTGTATTCTTTTCCTCAGTATTTCTAACAGCAGTGACTACCACTGCAAATATAATCAATCAAAACATACACAGCTGAGGAAAATACATACTAAAGGAAATCTTTAATATCTTGATTTTTATACAAGAGGAATTCTGAGGATGAATTTTTTAAATCTAGCTCTTAGAGGAATTTCCATTTATGTGGGAAAAACCATTTTGTTTGGGAAAGGGGAACATTCATATGTGCTTTTAAATTGAAGCTTTGGTAGCTGACTAAGGTTGAAGACAACTTGAAAGAGGGGCTAACTTTGGAGCTTTGGAGTCAGGCTGACTTCAGTTTCATTTCTAGCCCTGCATTAACTAGCTGTGTGACTTATGGAAAGTCTACTAACTTTCCTTACATTTAATACAGAAGTGATGATGCCAAGCAGGGCTGATTGTTGATATGGGTGCATGAGAGTGTACGTGCAGAGCAAAATGCCTGCCATGTAAGTATTTGATAAATTATAACACTCCTGTGTCCAAA
Source organism: Ailuropoda melanoleuca (assembly GCF_002007445.2). NCBI lineage: Eukaryota > Metazoa > Chordata > Mammalia > Carnivora > Ursidae > Ailuropoda > Ailuropoda melanoleuca. The sequence continues at coordinate 439 of NW_023247275.1, read as the reverse complement.
CCCCCAATTTCTGGTGCAACCATGGGTGGGCATTTAATGTGTGTAAGCACCAGATGTGAACTGTGAACATATATGGGCATAGAATATCATCACGTAATTTTCAGTGCAGAAAAAACTCTCTTAAGTTCATTTTTATTTCTCCCCAAATTCTGTGCCACTATCCTTTAGCTTTTCAAGTTGTCAGCAGTAGATGTGCCTGGCTCCTAGAAAGCATGAATTTAAGGTTATATGATGTCTATCATAATACAGCAACACCAATGTGCATGTGCACACACTCACACACACACACACACACAAAATTTGGGACTTTGATAGTGTGATAGTGACCGGACATTGTCTATGATAGGAAGAACCTCCTTACCCCTTCAAAAAAAATATTTAAAAACTAAAAAAAAAAAAAAAAAAAAAAAAAAAAAAAAAAAAAAAAAAAAAAAGGGGG
>NW_023247274.1:0-2565 GCF_002007445.2 Ailuropoda melanoleuca | reverse complement strand
AGGTTTTTTTTTTTTTTTGGGGGTCGCCTGGCAGAGATGGGGTTCGTGGAGCAGAGCCAGGAGATGGTGGTGGAGGTCGGGCAAAGTGGCTCAGATGGCGCACAGATGGGGCGCTCCTCCTGCCAGAGGTCTCACTTGGAAGGAGCTCTGTCCTGTGGGGAGTCTTGCAGCTCCCCGCCCCCTCCCCCTACTCAGCCTCCTGATGGGACAGTGGATTCTAAGCACCACCTCCGTGGTTACCTGTCAGAGGGGTCTTCCCACAGCCTCAGACATCAGAGGCCCCGGAAGACCCCGTGAGTCCCCATTAACAGGCGGGGAGACGAGGCTCAGAGCTGCTGGTGCCAGGTCAGAGAAAGTGAGGGGCACAGGGGTGGGGCAGTGGGGTGGCTCCACTGCCCGCCCCCTTCTCTCCTCCACTTTGCAATTTGAAGCCATGTGGGAAGAATCACTTTCCATGTTCCGCTTGCCAATTAAGATACTCTTTCCCTTTTTCCTGGCCTGATGAGTGTGTGGTGGGCCAAAGGGGATGAGCAGGAGTCAGGGTGTCCAGCCAACTTGGTGCTGGGGGAGACGAGGGGTACCTAGCCTAGCTCTGGGGACCTGGTGTCTTATCCCCTGGATGCCAGCAACATGCCCAGGATCCTGGGCTGACTGACTTTGCCTCTGTCCCTGGGGATCAGTTGAAGGTGGAGGACAGTCGTGGTCTCCAGGAAAGTGGTCTGGAGTCCATTGGGGGATGTGGTCAGGGGGCCCCATGGTGGCCTTAGCCCTGCCCTGCCCCTCCGATGGGCTTTCCCCAGGAGCCCAGGAGGGAACCCTTCAGGGGATTCTCCACACCAAAAAGCTGGGGCTGGGTGCCGGCGGAGGGAGCATGCCTTTGGCAGGTTTGCGCTGGGTTCTGCCCCTGCGGTGCCTGCCCCCCTCCATCCCCTCTTCCCGGAGGAGGAGGGTGGCCCCTAGGAAGCAGACGCGTGGCAGGGGGGCTGAGGAGTTGCACAGTTGCCTGTTGTCAGCAAGACAGTGAGAAAGCATGTGAAGAAGTCACTTTTCTGAGCGGGTTCCCACCTCCTGGGGTGAGACCAGTTTTGAAGTCCAGGTCAGGGCAGCGCGGGGCCAGAGAGGGCCGCTGGGCACCCCAGATGCGGGAGGCGGGAGCCTGTTCTTCTCTCCATTTTGGGACTCGCCAGATGTTTTCCGAGTTTTCTCTGAACATGGCTCTTTTTTCCTACCTTCTTCTTGGCCAAGTGTGTGAAGGAATGAAAAGTAAGATTGCATTTGGGGCCGGTTAACGTTGTAAGGGGCGGAGGAGAGTATGTGAAATGAAACATGACCCCAATATTTGGAAATTGAGGTCATCTCCTCGGCCCGGCATTGGGCAACTCCAGTCACGTGACTGCTTCTAGCAATAATTTTGTGGGAAGAGTTGTCCAAGTTTTATGGGGCTCGACAGATAAGAAATGGTTAACTTTCCTCTGACTCAATCAAGTTGGCTGGAAAGACACCCTTTTCCATCCTTCCCCCTTCCCCTCCTCCCCAGAAGGGAACCGTCAGTGGGAGGAGTTCGGGAGCCAGCCTGGCTCCCCGGAGCCCTCTCCCTCATCTGGTCCAGATTTCAGCGGCTGGAGGGGCCAGAGCTGCGGTCGCTGCCCCGCGGCTGTGACCACCCAGCCGTGGCCGCAGGGCCGGAGCGCAGAGTACCTTCTTCTGTGATGTTGCTCCAGGGCTGCTTCTGGGGTGCTGGCCAGAGCCTGCCCCGTTACCCCACCCTTCAGATATTTCTGGACAGGCACCACGGCCACGCCCTTAGCCCAGCACAGCTGATGCCGCCCGCCCCGCCCCTGCCTTCTGGCCCTCTGGCCCTGCCTCCTGCCTGGATCACAGCCACTGTTGGGTGGAGCCCAGGGGGGCGGGGAGCAGATGCCCACTGCCCCCCACCCCCCACTTCATAACAGAACAGCAGAGGCCAGACTAGCGCTGAGCCCCCGAGGGTCAAGGGTCGAGGATGAGTCACCCACACCCCTGAGGCACCATGGCCCAGCCCACACTGGAGCCCTGGGGTTGCATTTAAGGAGCAAGGCCTGGTCCTTCCCCTGGGAGACCTGGCACCTGGTAACCATGGAAATGGACATGCTGGCCCCCGCCTGGCCGCATCATCTCATGGGACCCTCACAACGGCCTGCGGGATGAGGAACCCCAGAGTGTGGGTCTGTCTGACCTCTGCTTCCCGCATGGCCACACCTCAGTGCCTCAGACTTGGGGGGACAGTGGGGGTAGATACCTCTTCACCTCCATTTCTCAGCTCTCCCTGGGAGAGGTCTGGTGCCCCAAGCAGCAGTGGGGGGGTTCCTGCCCCTTGCGGCCCCAGGGTGAGGGCCCTGTTGCTTTTGCTCCCCCCTCCCTCCACTCCTTCCCTCCCTCCTTCCTTCCTCTCTCCCTCCTCCCTCCCTCCTCCCTCCCCTCTTCCTCTCTCCACTCCTTCCTTCCTTCTTTCCTGCCTCCCTCTACTCCCTTTCCTTCCTTCCTTCCTTCCTTCCTTCCTTTCCTTCCTTCCTTCCTTCCTTCCTT
>NW_023247273.1:0-2567 GCF_002007445.2 Ailuropoda melanoleuca | reverse complement strand
TACGTGCCTTCCCCTTCACCGCCCCCCCCCAGCGGACGGCCCCCCTTCCACCTCTCCACCATCCTCCTGCGTGGAACTTGCCGTGTGCGGCCCCACGTGGTCTGCATCCTCTGCGGGGTGCCCCTTCTCCCACAAGCTGCCTCACCCGCCTTCATCAGTGGCCACACCCTCCCACTACCCTCAGTACTTTCTCGTCATGACACCAGCCATGGAACTGTGGGAATGTGGACTCATGCGGTCCTCGTTTCCAGGCAGCTGGTCTACCCGCCTGGAGCACACTCCAGTGACCCTGCCGTTCCCCACGCCGGTCCCGGCCCTCCACAGCAAGGCGTTGCTTTGGGGACCAGAGAGAACTTGGGGGCTCTCTTAACCCCTGTTTACCTTTTGAGTTTCCTTCAACCCCAAGACGCTGAACTGAATCCACCTGCCCCTCTTAACTCAGGGAGTGAGAATGGGGGAGACATCCACCAACGTCGCCACGCTGAACATGAACGACGCCCTCAAGGTCAGGGTGAAGGACGGCTGTGACGTGGAGGACCCGTGCACCTCCAGCCCCTGCCCTCAGCACAGCCGCTGCCAGGACGCCTGGGACAGCTACTCCTGCATCTGTGACAAGGGTGGGAGCCCCGCGCCTGCACCCCCTTGTCCTGAAGCCCATCAGCACAGGCCAGCACTTGGGGGTTGAGGATACGTCGGGAAAGGCGAGGCCGGAGCAGCCCCGTCAGCGCTGTGGCTCTGTGGAGGCCTGAGCCTTGTTTTATGACTAAGGAGTGGGGCCCTCCCTTCTCAAAGTGCCTTCCCACATCTGGCCCTCACTTGGGACACGAGGGGGACACTCCAGGCTTTATCCTCAGGGCACATGGTGAGGTGAGGGAGAGAATTCCTGAAAAAGCCACACTTTCAAAGATTATACTTCCAGTGGCTGCCTGGATTTTGAGGTGCTGAGATCGTACGCACCCAGTACCCATCCACCGTGAGACCTGGGGAGGCCGGGCCTCCCTCCCCCACATCTCTTGCCTGCTCCTTCCAGGTCCGACCCACCAAACGTTGGTGTGTCCCGTGACTCTGCGCGCCTCCACCCCGGCCCTCTGTGGGGGCAGAGCACAGGAAGTGGGGTTTGGGGAAGACACAGATGGCTCAGACGTCCTAACCTAGAGGCTCTGGCTCTGAGAGGGGCGTGGGGTGTTGTGGGCAGGTTCTGGGGTGGCGATAATGCCGACCTGTCCCGACAGGGTACTTCGGAAGGCAGTGTGTGGACGTGTGCCAGCTGAACCCCTGCGAGCACGTCTCGGCGTGCGTGCACAAGCCCGGCTCCCCGCGGGGCTATGCGTGCGAGTGCGGGTCCAGCCACTACGGCCAGTACTGCGAGAACAAGTAAGAGCACCCCCTCGCGGAGTCCGGCCGCCACATCTCCTCCGACGTCCCTTCTCCTCTTGGTCATTTCACGCAAAGAGACATAGAATTGTGGATCACGTGGGCATAGGCTTTTTTTTTTCAAATTTGTCATGAAATGAATGAGAATCTAATCGAGCGTCTCAGACGAGCCCCATGTGAGTGTGTCTCCACTCCAGAAACATAACGGCATGGCGCCTGCATCTGGAGCCCCGCCGTATGAAGCAGGGGGCGCTGGGGTGCAGGGACCTGCCCTGCAAGCTGGGAACAGAGCGGGGCGTTGTGGTGGCCGCGAAGCCCCGCAGACACATGGCAGGCTGGAGGCTGGGTCTCAGACGGGCCCGGCCGCTGCGTGGAGCACGGGAGGAGCAGGCGGAAGCTGGAGGCAGGGGCGGGGGCGGCCCAGAGGCTGATCGTGTCCCCAGGAGCTGGCATTGCAGGCACAGAGGGCTGAGGAGGCCGTAGGGAGAAGGGGTGCCCCAAAGCTCTGGGGTTCCCCCCACTGTAAATGCAGATCCGTGACCGTCTGACTGGAGCCCCCGGCCCAGCCGTTCTGCTGTGGTTATTTTTATGCCCGTGTTGTGTACACCATCAGTACTTAATAATTGCTTGCTGGGTGAGCAAGTGAGTAGGAGGTTGACTGCCAGGCGGCTGGGTGGAGGCAGTGCCATCAGCCAAGACAGTAACCCCGGGTGGCACTTGGTTTTGAGGGGCCTGAAGGACTTGCTTGGGGGTGTGCATCCCACAGGTGGGTCTGCAGGTGACGCTCAGGTGAGTGGCCAGGTTGAGAGCGGGTGAGGGGTGACAGCGACAGGCAACGGCCAGAGCCTGGAGGGGCGAGCCTGACCTCGTGACCTTCGACGTCCCACGTCTCGAGGCCTGCTGGGCCCTCAAGGGCAGGACTGGGCCCCCGTCATGATCCCGAACCCACCGGGCCCAGCCCAGGGCTGCACGGAGCTGATAGCGGTGCGTGTCACGTCTGTGGGCGTCTGGGAGCTGTGGGCAGTGTTTGCCTCTGGGCACCCGGGAAAGCATGGATGCCCCAGAACCCCGTGTTGAGGAACTGCCCGCCGGGGACCTTGTGCTGACAGACACCCCGGGTCCTGCAGGAAGGTTGCCCAGGGCAGCCGGGCTCCGGGCTCCGTCGGGGCTGGGACTGGGGCTGGAGCTGGCCC
>NW_023247272.1:0-2566 GCF_002007445.2 Ailuropoda melanoleuca | reverse complement strand
GTGTGTGTGTGTGTGTGTGTGTGTAATCTTTAAGGTTTTCTACACTTAAGATCATGTCATCTGCAAATGGAAATAATTTTACTTCTTCATCTCCAATTTGGAAGCCTTTTGCTGTCTAATCGTTTTGACTAGATCTTCCGAATCCGTGTTGAATAGAAGTGATAGCAGGCATCTTCATCTTGTTCCTGATCTTAGTGGGAAAGTTTTCAGTTTTTCACCATTGAGTATGATGTTAGCTGTGGATTGTTTGCATATAGCCTTTATTATTTTGATGAAGTTTCCTTCTAGTCCTAGTTTATGCAGCATTCTTACAATGAAAAACTGTTGAATTTAATCAATTTTTTTCCTTCATCTGTTGATTTAATGATGTGGGTATTCCTTCATTCTATTAATCTGGTATATCACACTGAAAGATTTTCATATACTGAAATATCTTTACAACCTAGTAATATATGTCATTGGTCATGGTTTATATTTGTTTTAATATGTTGTGGAACATGGTTTGTTAGTATTTTGTTGAGGATTTTCACATCTATATTTACAAGGAATATTGCTGCATATTTTCTTTTTCTTGTTTTACCTTTGGTGTTGGTATCAAGATAATGCTGGCCTCAGAGAATGAGTTTGGAGGTGTTTGTTCTTTCTCAATTTTTTGAAAGATTTTGAGGACTAGATTTAGTTCCTTGTTAAATGTTTGGTAGAATTCACCACTGAAGCCATCTGGTCCAAGACTTTTCTTTGTAAAGAGACTTTTGATTCTGATTCAATCTCCTCACTACCTATAGGTCTATTGAGATTTTCTTTTTCTTCATAATTTAGTGTTGGTATGTTATCCACTTTATGTAGGTTATCCAATTTGTTAGTGTACAATCCTTCATGGCACTCTTATAATCTTTTTATTTCTGTAAAATTGGTAGTTATGTCCCCACTTTCATTTCCTAATTGATTAATTTGAGTCTTCTCTCTCTTTAGCATGGTCCATGTAGCTAAAAACTTGTCAATTTTTTTTTGATCTTTTCAAAGAAGCAACTCTTGGTTTCATTGATTTTCTCTATTTATTTTCTATTCTCTATTGTATTCATCACCCTCTAATCTTTATTATTTCCTTCCTTCTGCTACATTTGTGTTCATATTACTGTATAATTTTTATGTATTTGTCTTTTAAGTCCTATGCAAAATAAAAAGTAGAGATACAAAGCAAAATTACAATAATATACACTTTTGTACTGCCTATGTAATTCCCTTTACCAGAGATATAAGTTACTGTATAGCCTCTTCTCATTTCAACCTGAAGTACCTCCTTTAGTGTTTTGTGTAAGTCAGCTTTAGTGGAAATGAACTCACTCAACTTTTGTTTATCTGGATGTCTTAATTTTTTCATTATTATTGAAGGAAAATTTTGTCAGGTATGGAATTATCAGATGACATCTTTTTTCCATCACTTTAAATATGTCATCTTCCTTCTTTTGACCTCCAAGGTTTGTTTTGGTAATTTTACTAAGGATTCCTTGTACATTACAAGTCACTTCTTTCTTGCTATTCTTAGGATTTGCTCATTGTCTTTTGACATGTTGCAGATAACGTTTCTCAGTGTGAACCCCTTTACGTTCATCTACTTGGAGTTCATTGAGCTTCATAGTTTTGCAGATTCATATCTTTGGACCAAATTTGGAAAGTTTGTTATCCTTACTTCTTTAAATAATCTTTCTGTCCTCTTTTCTTTCTCTTCTTCTGGGACTACCATAATGTGTATGTTGATCTACTTTATAGTGTCCTGCAAGTCCCTTGGCTCCGTTCACGTTTCTTTATCTTGTGTTCTTTCTCTTTCTCAAACTTGATCATTTAAATCGTTTTATCTTCAAGTTAAGTGATTCTCTGCATTCTCAAATCTGCTGTTGAACCCAATAGTAAAATTTTCATTTTAATTATTATACTGTTTAACTCCACAATTTCTTTTGGTCCTTTTTTTAATTTGTATCTCTCTGTTTATATTCTCAATCTGTTCGTGTATTGTTTCCTGATTTCCTCTATGTCTTTGTCCATATTTTACCTTTTTGAATATATTTAAGATAGTTGTAAAGTCTTTGTCTAGTGTGTATGATATCTAGGCTTTCTCAGACATGATTTCTTTCAGTTTATTTAGAATTTATTTTGAAATTTTAACTAAATTATCTTTTCCTTTTTTTATTTGTATGTCTTATAGTCTCTAATTGAAAATTGGACATTGCCTATTATAACGTGATAACTCTGAAAATCAGATTATCTCCATTCCCCAAGATTTGCTTTTGTTATTGTCATTTTGATTGTTGAAGGCTATAAAGTCCATTTGAGACTTTCCTAAACTATTTTTACAAACACTATCTCGTGTCATGTTTTATTTTTGAAGACTTTATTCCTTTAGCTCAGTTCAGCTAATATTTTGGCAAAGATTTTCTTGAATGGAACAGAAACAGAAACAAACAAACAAAAACAAGAACAATTTTTTAAAAAGTGAAACAGAGAGAGGTTAAGATGGCGGAGGAGTAGGGGACCCCTTTTTCAGCCGGTCCCCTGAGTTGAGCTGGAT
>NW_023247271.1:0-2565 GCF_002007445.2 Ailuropoda melanoleuca | reverse complement strand
TATTTTTTGTTGCTGTTGTAAATGGAATTTTCTTAATTTCTTTTTCAGAGAGTTTGCTAGGATACAGAAATACAACTGATTTTTGTATGTTGATTTTATATTCTGCAACTTTACTGAATTGGTTTAACAGGTCTTTTGTTTTTTGTTGCTTTTGGTAGAGTCTTTAGGGTTTTCTATATATAAGATCACATTGTCTGCAAAGAGACAATTTTAATTTGGATACCTTTTATTTCTTTTCCTTGTCTAATTACTCTGGCTAGGATTTCTAGTACTAACTAGTGAATAGAAGTGGTGAGAGTGGGCATGATTGTCTTGCTCCTGATCTTAGAGGAAGTGCTTTTAACCTTTAACTGTGGAATATGATGTTACCTATGGGCTTACCATATGTGGCCTTTATTATGTTGATATGTGTCCCTTCTATACCCACTTTGTTAAGACTTTTTATCATGAAAGGAAGCATTTTGTCAAATGCTTTTTTGCATCTACTGAGATGCTCATAAGATTTTTATCTTCATTCTGTCAATGTGGTGTATCCCATTTATTGAGATGCATATGTTGAACTATCCTTGCACTCCAGAGATAATTCCCACGTGATCTTTTTAATGTATTGTTGAATTTGGTTTGCTGGTATGCTGTTGAGGATTTTTGCATCTGTGTTCCTCAGGGATATCAGCCTGTAATTTTCTTGTAATGTCTTTGGCTCTGGGACAAGGGTAATGCTGGCCTTGTGAGAGGAGGTTCGGGAACATTTTAAAGTTTTTTTTTGAAAGAGTTTGAAAAGGATTGGCATTATTTCTTTAAATATTTGGTAGAATTCGCTTCTGAAGCCGTCTGGTCCTGGTTTTTGCTTGGTTAGGTGATTTTTAATTACTGATTCAGTCTCTGTACTGCTCTCCAATTTTCAGGCTTTATGATTCAGTCTTGGTAGGTAATATGTTTCCAAGAACATATCCATTTCTTCTAGGTTATCCAGTTTGTTGGTGTATAATGCTTGTAGTAGTCTCTTATAATGTTCTGTATTTCTGTGGTATCAATTGTAATGTTTCCCCTTTCATTTATAGTTTTGAGTTCTCTCTCTTAGTCTAGCTAAGGTGTGCCAATTATGTTTTTTTCGAAAAACCAACTCTTAGTTTTACTGATCTTTTATATTGATTTTCTAGTCTCTATTTCATTTATTTCTGCTCTGATCTGTATCATTTCCTCCCTTCTGCTAACTTTAGGGTTAGTTTGTTCTTTTTCTAGTTCCTTGACATGTAGAATAGGTTATTTCAGATCTTTTTTCTTAATGAAGCCATTTATACCATAAACTTTCCTCTTTGAGCTGCCTTTGCTGCATCCTGTACTTTTGACATGTATTTCCACTTTGATTCATCTCTAGATGATTTGAGTTAGTTTTTGACCCATTGCTTATTCAGGAGTGTGTTGTAAGACTCTTAGTGGTCATCATATATTAAATTTGAGAAGCTCAACTACAGAGGTGTGAATCTTTTAAAGAAACTTGGAAGACGATTTGGCAGCCTTAGAGGGATCGTGCATGTTATATTTGGTTTTACCTTTATGTGGTGTTTGCCTAAGTGTTCAGCTCGAGAAAGAAGCTACCTTCTATTGATTACTTCTTATTAGACACTGTTCTAGATGCTTTACTTAATCTCATTTTATCCACACACAGGTCTGAATTATAGGTGTTTTCCCCAACTTACAGATTAGTTGTACTTTTCCATGTTAATGAGATTGGACTTGAATAAATATTTTAAGACATGTTCTTCCTGACCACAAAGTTTGGGATCCTTGAAATGTAACAGTACAGATTTTATCTGATTGTTGCTGATAATATGTTTAGATATTTTGATTTTATTCTTTGTGGTTGAAAGCTGTTGGAGAGGAGTTGTTTTGTTATTATTCATTCATTGATTTGACAGACAGCTCTTGAGTTATTTACTGTTCTAGGCATAGAGCTGAAGATGAGCTCCTTTCTTCCTCTCTTGAATTTCTTAAGTCAAATTTACTCTGTTCTGAGTAACCAGAAATGAATGAAATTCTAGGCACAGCAGAGTCTGTACTCCCAGAAATTCATGGATATGGGACACCTAAAGCTGGACAAGTTCCAGTCCTTTTCTGTCACTTGAGAAAGACTGTGTTTTGCCTGCCAGGGACACATCGCTCTTCCCCTGAAGACAAGATGAAGTCCCAAATTATGTCTTTATTTCAGAGTTTTCCAATTGGATATTTCTCAGCACATTAGCTTTACTAGGTGTACTGGGGTAAAGGGAAAACATATGTGTTTAGAAACCTGTGGGAAAGGAACCCTGCATATTCCATCTCCAAGCTCACTTGCTTGTCAGAGGCTTTGAGTAGTTCTCTCTAGAACTTGACTACAGTGTCTTTCAGGTTTGATCACAGGTGCTTCTCCTCTGGATACCTAGGAGTTGGGAAGGAAATGCTGTAGAGCTTTGCCTCCGACTCCTCGTTTTCATAGCCGTACATTTCTACCTCTGAAACTCTGGTTTGATTCTTTTCTCTAGTTTGGAGGGGTTAGGTAGATCTTGGGCAGATAGGGTTTTTTTT
>NW_023247270.1:1244-9365 GCF_002007445.2 Ailuropoda melanoleuca | reverse complement strand
ATGGCATAGTCCTAAACTGTTGTTCTCATTATCTCACTTTGATTTTACATTTTTGTATGTGGGAAACATGATGTAGTGAAAAAGCAACGTATATGTTTGAAAGCTAAACAGAGCTTTTATTAACATTTCCAAAGATTTCAAAGATAGCCCTCACAAGGTTGTAAAAAATGTTTGATTTTTTTCAAACTGTCTGCGTGTTCTCAGTTCTGGGCTTTTAGACGGTAGGTTCAACTCTAAATCTGCTTCTCTGAAACCCGAACTTAATCAGAGCTGACGTGGTTTCTAAAAATAGATGCCTATAGTTGCAAAAATACAATTAAAATGGCTACGAGGATTACATTCTTTTTTGGCGTAGACACGAAGGGATAGGACCCTTCTCGAGCTGTCACACCATGTAAATTACATCAGTACATGTTGGAGGCTGCATATTCCATATATAACGCAGCCTGCCCATTTCCTGTCTGTTCAAAGCCACCACTCCTTGCACTCTATCGCCCAACTGTATGTCCAGCACGACAATGAGCGTTTCATGTACCCCCAAGCCAGGTGCTATGTATCCTTGTTTTACAGATGGGGAAACTGAGGCACAGAGGTTGAATACTTGTTCAAGGCTGTGTGATCACTGAGTTCCAGAGAAATTGGACGAGGTCTATTTGACTCCAAAGCTCACTTTATTAACAACATTCCTTCTTTGCTTCTCCTTCACATTTATTTTTCATTTCCAGGGTATATATTTTTAAACATTGTTCAGGTTCTGGAGATATGAGACTATTATTTTGGGGATTACGTGTTGAATCGCCATGTTTTCAAAACATCCGTCAACAACAAGTATTCTTTTCCAGTTCTGCCCTCTGGGGCCACGCTGACCTTTCTTTGAGCCGTGACCTCAATATAGCAGTGTGTCTCAAGTGTTTCTCGGTACAGGGCAATTTCCTTTGGCCCAGAACTACCTTACTGGGTCACAGGACACCCAGATTATGCAGGATTTCAAGGAATCCATATATCTGCATAAATCTCCCTTAAATCTTTGGGTAAAACAAGGTCAACTCAGTCTTAATTTTCTAATTTTTGGGTTGAGTAGTTAAGCTCTGATAGCCATTGTCAGGAAATTTCGTGGGCTTCTTAGGGGGAAAAATGCCTCAAGGGTTTGTGTTCTCTGGAAACCGATTAGGAGGGGCTCAGCCCTGTGTCTGATGCCCCATTTATTCTCCTTTATTTTATCATCACCACAAGCCTAGGAGACAAATAACATTATTTCAGTTTTTACAGCTGGGGAGACTGAGACTCCAACTTGCACACAGTCACCCAGTTAGTGGGTGCTAGTTCTGGAATTCAAACGGAAGCCTATCCGATCCCACCATAGTCCAAGGTCTTCTCACAGCTTGATGTTTGAATGATGAGAATGAATTGTTCTATTTAAACCAGTTCCTGTAGCCTATTGTTGTCCAAACCCTGGAGTCATGAAATTGTTTTGTGAACTGCTATTGGCATGAAAAATAATAGAATAAAAATATGACTGTGCATTCCGTATAGTCAGGACAAGCGCTGTTTTATAAAACTTCCGTTTCAGTTCTCTACGCATGCATGTATTCACTTGTGCCTGACTATATGTGGCTGGCCGGCCCAGTAGAAGCATTTCATCATGGGTTGCAGTCAAGAGTTGGCTATTTCCTTCCCACCCCCACCCCTTGTGCTCTGGGCCAGACACTAACTGTCCTGCAGACTTCACAAGCTCTCAGATTCTAAACGGATCTTCCTCGTTCCCTGGCAGCCCTGCTCCTGTCCCAGGGCTTCTTTGTTCCAGGTCGGGTGCCGTGATCCATCCCATCATGGTCATCCTCAACGACTGCCGCTTTCTTAATGATCACAACTAATCTGAGTTTTGGTTGTATCAAACTTAGTTACGAACTAAATCTCAACGCTCTTCCTTTCACTCCATCCTCCTCTGGTGTTGACTTTGGAGGCAAATATGCAGTTTAATCCAAACCCATATCCTGGGCAACTAGATACCCTCCTGGTACGCCTTCTTTGTTTTTGCCTTTCCAACCTGTCCTTTGCAGCGTTTCCAGAGTTCATCCCTTGGATTGTTCACTTATTATTGAAGAATAGAAGAATTCATTCATTCGTGTTCTTATTTCATATGGATTGAGCAGACAGCGCATCTGAGCATATTACCCCCTGTTTAAAATCCTTCCCTAGACCTCGTATAGAGCAGGGGCTCCACAGAGGGGTGCGTGGGTGTGAGTTTCTCAGAAAGTGCTCAAGCCGATGCTTTGGAGTGTAGGAAGAAAATATTACTTCTCACATTTAGTCTATCAGCAGAGAAATAAACATAATTTATAAAGGTATAAATACACACGTAACAGGCATAGACTCCTTTCTCTTTTCTTCACAAAGAGGGGGTTACAATCAAGATGTTTGACCACGTAGCACAGACCAGTGTCTGCAGTCTCCTTAGATTTCCATGCAAAGCCCATTGCAACCTCATGTCAACTTTACTTTCCAGATTCATGTCTGGTTGTTCTCCACTCCTTCCTCCCTCCATTGGCACTCTCCGCTTCAGCTATAATAAGCTAGCATATTTTCTAGATTTGAAGATGTTATTTTTTCCACATTCTAACATTTCTGAGATGCATTTTGTAGTTATTGTTAAAATAAATTTGCCATGGGGCGCCTGGGTGGCACAGCGGTTAAGCGTTTGCCTTTGGCTCAGGGCGTGATCCTGGCGTTATGGGATCGAGCCCCACATCAGGCTCTTGCTCTTCCGCTATGAGCCTGCTTCTTCCTCTCCCACTCCCCCTGACTGTGTTCCCTCTCTCACTGGCTGTCTCTATCTCTGTGGAATAAATAAATAAATTCTTAAAAAAAATAAATAAATAAATTTGCCAGTGGCCAGTTAGTGAAGTAAGTCATGATAAAGTGGTCCCTGCCTTTGTGTGTGTGTGTGTGCGTGCATGTGTGTGTGTATGTGTGTGTGTGAGAGAGACAGAGAGAGAGAACACAGCCTCCAAATCTGTTCTATCAACCTCTCCTGTTTTTGAAAAAGTTATCATTCAAGGACCAATTCCTATCTGTCAAAGGCTTCCAGCCACTTTTCGTATGTTTTAAAAAACATTTTAGGGGCGCCTGGGTAGCGCAGTCGTTAAGTGTCTGCCTTCGGCTCAGGGCGTGTTCCTGGCCTTCCGGGATCGAGCCCCACATCAGGCTCCTCCGCTATGAGCCTGCTTCTTCCTCTCCCACTCCCCCTGCTTGTGTTCCCTCTCTCGCTGGCTGTCTCTCTGTCACATAAATAAATAAAATCTTCAAATAAAAAACATTTTAATGTGGTAGGATATAAAATAATGGTAAAAGAATATAAAAAACAATGGCAATAGTCATCTATGTGTAATAGAATTGGGGGTGATTATGTTTCCTTTATACATTCGTATATACAAATTTTGTGTAATGCTCAGATAGTACTTTTTATCAGGACACATTTCGTTCACACAGAACATATCATATACATATCCGTATAAAGGATGACAAAATAAACGCCGAAGCTTCAGTTGAAGAAATAAAAGGTTGTCAATGCTTTTGAAGCCCCCCCACCCCATCACCAGGTGTGCTCCTTCCAGCTGTTGGCTGTCTTCTCTGGCAAGGATAACTGTATTCCATTACCCAGCGTTTGTCTTCGTTGTTACGTTGCTTTGCATGATAGGTTATTACATGTGTGTGCACCCCAAACAACATATTGTGAACGTTTCTATACTGGCAGCTTTATGATACAGGTGTCAGAACACACGTAAAGGTGTGTCATTCTGCAACTTGCTTTTTCACTCCGTGTTATGTTTTAGAATCGTAGGCACAATGACGCATGAAGCCGTACTTCATTTCTCTTCACTGCTCCCTGCTGTTCTGCGGTGTGAATTCCCGCTTGAATTTATCCATTTTCTGTTGACAAACACGTGGGCTCTTAGGAGTTGTTTTTCTCTTACCAACAATGTTGTCAGGAACCTCGAGAGCGTCTCCTGCTGCACAAGTTCTAGAATTGCTCTAGGCTGTGCCTTGGGAGAGAAACGGCCGGGTCCCTGGGCACGTGCATCTCCACTGTGCCGGACTGTGCTCGACCGTTTCCCTGCCTGATTATACCAACATCCAGTGTGCCGTCGCTGGCCTATGAAGATTCCCGTTGCTCCACACTAGGCAACTTTCCATATCGTGCTATTTGTAATCTCTGCCCATCTGTGAGTACAAAATAGTTATTTTGACGTTAGTTAACATTTTTTTCTGTTCACTAATGAGGACTGACTATTTTATATGTTTATAGACCATTTATGTTCCTCTGTTTATTTTTACATGAAAGGTCTGTTTGTGTCTTTTGCTCACTGTTTATTAGGTTACTTATTTCTTTATTGGTTAGGAGAGAATTCTTTAATATATTTGGGTAATAATGCTCTGTAAGTTATTTATATGGTAAATTTCTCTAGTAGTTCATGGCTTGTTTTCCCACTTTTTTTTTACAAGCTCTTTTGACAGAGGCGTTTAATTTTAATGTAGTCACATTATCAATTGTGTGTGTGTGTGTGTGCGCGTGTGTGTGATTAGTGCCTCCTGGCTTGTTCCGGACTCTTTCCCTATTTCAAGATTATAAAGATCTTTTCTATAGTCTCCTTTAAATTTTTAAAGTTTTACTTTTTATATGGAAGTACTGAATCCACTAGAATTGATTGTTATGTATGGTGTGAGATAGTATCAATTTCATATTTCTCCCCGTAATGGATCGCCAGTATTCCTGGTACCATTTGCTAAATCGCTCATCTTTCCCCCCCAGCTGAAGTGCTGCTTCTGCCATGAACCAAGTCTCCCTATACTCAGGAAAGCAGCTTGGCTCTCGATTCTGTCATGTAGATCTGTCTATCCTTGGGCCGTATCAGGACGGTCTAATGGTTTCATAAGCATTCTGGTAGAG
Source organism: Ailuropoda melanoleuca (assembly GCF_002007445.2). Lineage (NCBI taxonomy): Eukaryota > Metazoa > Chordata > Mammalia > Carnivora > Ursidae > Ailuropoda > Ailuropoda melanoleuca. The sequence goes on along the minus strand of NW_023247270.1, from coordinate 4,417 downwards.
CAAAAGTTCATTCAAGATAGGGGCAAATCTTTTCAAATTTTACAGGAAGTTCTTGTTGGGATTTGGGTTGAAATAATTTGACTCTATAGGTTACTTTTGGGAAAATGTAAATGTATCATTATGATAGAGTCTTCCCATCCATGCGCACAGTAAAATTTTTAGTTTCTTTTTTTTAATATTTTTTATTATATTATGTTAGTCACCATACAGTACATCCCTGGTTTTTGATGTAAAGTTCGATGATTCATTAGTTGCGTATAACACCCAGGGCACCATGCAATACGTGCCCTCCTTAGTTTCTTTTTTTTTTTTTAAATTCTTTTGAGTAGTTTTAGAATTTTCTCTATGGAATTTTGGTACAGCTTTTTTTATATTTCTCAAGTATATTGAGAGCTGTATATATCATAGATACGACACACAAAATATTTGTATATGCATTTTGTGACTGGATAAATACTTTTAGAAAGTTATTTATTCTAAGTGTTTCTTCAATTTAAATATGCAATTAGCTTTTGCACATTCATGTTTAATCCATCTGTCTTGCTTTATTGATAATGATAATAATTTGCATTTTTTTCCAGTTTTTGATACAGTTACCGCATCTATGAGTATTTCCTATTATTATCCTTTTTATTTCTTTATCCTGACTTACTATGTTGGCTAAGAAATATTGAAGAGGAAATCATCATTTTTCTTCCTCAAAAGAAACACCTCCAACATTTTACCTTTAAGTATGTTTTACTGTAGATTTTTTTTTTTTAAGATTTTTAAATTTCTTTATTCAACAGAGATAGAGACAGCCAGCGAGAGAGGGAACACAAGCAGGGGGAGTGGGAGAGGAAGAAGCAGGCTCATAGAGGAAGAGCCTGATGTGGGGCTCGATCCCACAACGCCGGGATCACGCCCTGAGCCGAAGGCAGACGCTTAACTGCTGTGCCACCCAGGCACCCCGTTTTACTGTAGATTTTTGATAGATGCCTGTTAGCAGTAAAGTGTTCCTTTCCACTCCTAGTTTTATAAGAATTTTTAATTGTAAATTTTCAAAGTTTATTGGACATTTAAAAAAAATCTTACAAGAAGGATGTGAGATTTTTCTTTATTATTAAATAAAGTGAAATATGCCATAAATTTTTTAAAATGTTAAACTTGCATTCCTGGGAATAATACAATATTGTCAAATCGCATTATATTTTTTACTCCTCAATGAAACCAGTTTGAAAATATGGAGTTTGGAATATTTAAATCTCTGTTCGTGAGTGACAACAGCCTGTAATTTTAATTTTTTTTTTTTACACAATCTTTGTCTGGATTTGGCATTGAGATTACAGCGAGCTCATAAAACTAGTTGGGGAGTTCCCCTTTTCCGTTCTCTAAAAGCACTTGTATAATACTGAAATTATCTGCTCCTTGTGAGTTTGGAAGAATTCACTTGTAAAACCATCCCTCTGAGCCTGAAATATTCTTTGTGGGAAGATTTAAAGCCAGTCTTCAATTTCTTTAATGGTTATGGTAGTGCTTAGGCTTTTTATTTCATTTTGAGTCAGACAAAATGAATGAATCCCTGAGAAATATAATAATACAATAAAACTAAGAGAAGGTTAACTTTTAGTATTTCATAATTCAACGAAGGGGAGGAAATCTAGGAGTATGATCAAATCGGAAATGCAAATTAAGTTCTACTATTCTCAGGTGCGTCTAAAAATTGTACTGTCAATTATAAAGGTGCAAATGAGGTCAAGATGTGGAACGCGTGTTACAAAATTGTGAGTCACTGTGCTCTGTGTAACTCCTCAGGTCTAAAAATGACTCAGAAGAATGGATGCTGAATGTAGAGAAGACGTAGGGAAATTCACTGTGATATAAAATAAGAAAATGGTTTGTAAGGGTGGGGACACATATATGCTATAATGGGTAGATAATTTTTATGGGTGTTTAGTTAATGTAATAGGTCTTTCATTTTTATCCCCCCTTCAGAAGGTATAATTAGTGTTGTGTCTGAAAAGCCAGGAGTTCTTGGAATCAAGGAAATACGGCCTTCGTTATTCGTGACAATGCCTTAAGTCTCATCTGCATACTTCCGAGGAGCAGTTTCCTCTCTCCTTCTCATTTGTTTAAGACATGATTCAAACCCAATGTCTCCTCTGACGACTTTCTGAATGTTGTCTATGGATTCATAAAACCCACCCTATCGATAAGAATAAAAATAAACCCTAACAGAAATTTCTGTTGTGAGGTTGTGAGGTTTTGGGTCACTCTTCCTTACTAGGCTGTGAGCACCTTGCCATGTCCCGATCACTTCCATGTACCAACGCCACAGGCCCATGTCCGACCCATGCAGGCAATTATTTTTCAGTCCTGTTTATTAGAAGAAGCTGTGCTTGTGGTCATCTCCCGCACTCTGGATGCTTTCTTAGCTTACCTGGATGTAGTCAGAGATCCACGGCAGAAATGAAACCGAGTGGCAAATCTTGGCAGACCATTTATCTCTCTTCTTTTAAATCCCTCATTATCTGGCTTTTCAGTTCGGTAGCTGAAGATGGAGGAGAGGGGAGAGGCAGGCTGTTCTGTCTCTCCCCTTTTCATTCTGGGCAAAGTCTCACTTATCCTTGTCTGGTCTGATGCTGTTGGACTGGATCCCCGTGGGTCCGGTAACCAGACCTGTGGTGTAATCTTACACCTAATTAGACAATCACGCGGCCAGCCGTGGCCCCTGCCATTTGAGGAGTGATTTATTTTTCTTTGCTGTGCTCAGGAAAAGTAGAGCCGGCAAAGTCATTGTAGGAGGCAGGCTACTCCTTCCCTGGCCACCCCCCCTTCCCCGGCCTCCTCTGGCCCTTCTCTCTGGAGGCCCGGCAGTAGATGAGGGTGGGTGGAAGGGTGGTCTCCCAGTGTAGATTCCAAGGGAGCCAAGACCATACCCTCTGTCCTCTGTCGAGCTTCCTCAACATGGGTCTGATATCATCATTCCTCCACTGAAAATCAAAAGATAACTCCACAGAACTTTCTAGCTCGCATAGTTGCCCCTCAGGGTCTAACCTCGCCTCCCTGCATCCCCTCCCTCCGCATTATTGAGATAGTCAGCTCAGTAGGGCTCTTCAAAATTCTGTGTCTCCTCCACCTGGAAGCCTTCCATGACTCCCCAGTCTGGGATAAGTTCCATTCTTCTTTATTCT
>NW_023247270.1:0-169 GCF_002007445.2 Ailuropoda melanoleuca | reverse complement strand
TTATGTAACAGAGAGACAGCCAGCGAGAGAGGGAACACAGCAGGGGGAGTGGGAGAGGAAGAAGCAGGCTCCCAGCAGAGGAGCCAGATGTGGGACTTGATCCCGTAATGCCGGGATCACGCCCTGAGCCGAAGGCAGGCGCTTAACGACTGCGCTACCCAGGCGCCCC
>NW_023247269.1:0-529 GCF_002007445.2 Ailuropoda melanoleuca | reverse complement strand
TCAAGGCATAGCTCCAGTGCTAGCTTCTTACTGAATCTCTTCTTGGGTTCCCTCCCTTCCCCCGAGTATGTTGTTGGGTACTCGNCATATGTTGTTGGGTACTCATTGGTCCTGCCATTCTCCCTTGCTAGTTGTTTACCTCTCTCTCTTTCTACAAAATTATATATCTAATTTCTCAGAACAGGAACCAGGGTTATTCACTTGCTAACCGTTTCTTCCCATCTCCCACCTCAGTGCCTTGCCCATAGAAAATACTTCATAAATATTTGTCAAATTGAACTGAATTTGTGCTTATAATTCTTTAAAGTAAGACATACCTGTATTGGTTTCCTGTTTTTCTTCTGTTATCTGTCTTGAAAGCTACTAAGGAGTATCTAATGCTGTAATATGCATTTATATGATGTTTTTAAAACTGGGTGAAACAGCATATACTACAGTTTTCTTTGTTACTGTTCTGAATTGGAGGGCAAACTTTCTCCCTTCTGACAACTGTTCTGAGCTGATCTAAGTACCAAACAATTCCCAGACA
>NW_023247268.1:0-2562 GCF_002007445.2 Ailuropoda melanoleuca | reverse complement strand
AGGCCAGCCCTGATTCCAGGGGTGAGGAGACAGACCCTGTCTCCTTGTGGGAGGGGCTAAAAGGTCCCATTGCAAAGGGAATATTTACATGGAGGTGTGAGCAGTCAGGGGCACTTTTGCAATCAGTCTACACCCAATGGAACACTGGTGCTGGGAATCAGCTCTGTCTTGAAGGCATGGCCTGGCTGATGGGAAGTCTGGTCTGTGGGCTTCTGGATTTGGCCGTGGGAGGTCAGCACCTCTGCGACACACGGACACTCAGGGTGGAGGATCGTGTCCTGGCTCCGCGCTCAGCCATCCACTGAACCTGCCCTAACATGAGCGCTCCCTTCTCAGGGCCCACTGCCCTCAGCCGTCCACACCGTGCTCACTTCCTGGGCTTGTCCTCGCTACCAGCCCTGTGCTGTGGGGGGGTTCTTTGTGCCCGGACCCTCTCCCCGTGCTGTCCCTGTGCTGGGATCTTGACTGTGCCAGCTCGTCAGCCATCACACATGTAGTCTTCTGCATTACATGCAAACACCCAGGCCTTTCCTGCACCTCTTCCCACTCGACAGGTCCAAACAGGCAGGTCTCCCCCAGATCTCGTCCTCTCCATTTCCGAGGACGGCAGCTTTGTCCCCCCTCCCCATTTGTGCAGGCCAGCGGCCCGTGACTTACCCGTCATCTCTCTCTCTCTCTTCGGGTCTGTTTGCTTCTCCCCTTCCCTACAGACACAGCCTTCTCTGGCTTCCACGGTGTCCATCGCCTCCCACCTGCCTGACAGGCTTCGGCTGCAGAGTGGGAAGTGAATTGGAGGTGGGGTGGGCAGAGCATCTTGGGAAAATGCAAATCTGATCATACTGATTCATGGCTTAAATGCTTTCATGGCTTCCCACTGTTCTGGGGATAAAGATGGAAATCCTCCGCAGCCACTCCTGGAGCCACCCTTCCTCTTGGTCTTGCAGTTCCTCAGAAAGGCTGCCCTTTGTGGTGCCTCAGGGCCTTTGCACAGATGGACCCCTCTGCTGGGAGTGCTCAGCTTCCTCTTCCCCCTTCACCTTGTCATTAGTCCCAACCTGGTCTGGCAATGTCTCTTCCTTCAGGAAGCATTCTTGACTGCCCCCGCCTAGGGGTTCCAGTTCGGTTTTCCCTACCCCTTATAGATGTCCTTGCAGCTCTGACCACAGCTGCAGTGCAATCACTGGCGGGCGCATTATTTGACATCCATCTGCCCTCTGTAAGGCCAGGGGTCTTAGTCTTCGTTGTGTCTCCAGAAGTCAGCGTGGGGCCTGCTCCCGAAAGGCTCAGCCATTGGTTGAGATCAGTGAAGGAATGTGTCAGGGACTTCCACACACGCCAGCTCAGTGGGTCCCAAAAACAAGCTAGTGAGGTAGACATCATGGCCCCGCTTAAGGAAACTGAGGGCCAGGAGGCCAGGGTCACAGGGCGAGAAAGGGGTGTGGGATCCCTGGCTCCTCCGTCTCGAGTGCATCCCCTCTGATGGCGGCTGGAGGCTGAGAGGCTAAAGGCACACAGTCGCTCTAGACCGCTGCCTTTTGGTGGGCGTTATAAACCATCCTGCTGCATTTGCAGCCTGTGCGGCCACAACTGTGCCCGCAGCAGTGTGGGGTGATGGTGTGGACCACAGGTGGAGGTCCTGCGCCAGGAGGTCGGTGGAATTCCGGAATGATCCACCAGCTACCTGAGCCTCAGCTTTCCGAAGAAGCTGTGTATAGGTTTGTGTTATTTTATGATTATGATTATTTTTTGAGCAGGCTCCATGCCCAGCATGGAGCCCAATGCGGGGCTTAAACTCACGATTCTGAAATTAAGACCCAAGCTGAGAGAAAGAGGCGAACGCTCAACTGACTGAGCTGCCTGGGCGCCCCTGGGATTATTATTTTTAAAGTCGCGCCAGGGACTTCCTTTCCCATAGATGTTACGGATTCAGATGACATCTCGGCAAACAGTCTCTGTTGAGGATGTGGAAAAGGCTTGTCCGTGTGCAGGTTTTGTGGCCCAGAGAGGGCTGCGGGATGGCTGACGGGTCCCAGTCTTCACCTTGTGCATCCAGGGAAGGGGACCGACCTGTGTGCACACACCCTGAGTGAGCCTCGTCCCTAACTGTGGCCACACAGAGGAGGAAAGGCAGGTACTTGAAGCCGAGGGGGCCTCAGGCTGGGGAAGCAAGTGCAGTGTTCACATAGTTTGCTGTGTACCTGGCCATCTGCCTGCTTGGCATTCCCGACTAACCGGGAGTTATCTGAGGATAGGACTGGGCCTGGCACTCCCCAGAGCTGGTATGGTTACAGAGCTTTTGATTTCCCTGGACTTTGTGGTTGCTTCGGCATTGCCAAAACCCCTGGGAGTGGCGGGGGCGGGGGCGGCGAGGCGAGAGGGAAACACTGCAAAGGGCCCTTTCTGTTGGACAAGTTCCTGCACTGCTCCCCTCCCCATAAAGCCCTCTCCAGCCATTCGCCTCCTGCCCACTGGCAAGCCAGCCAGTTCCCAGTCCCAGGAAGGGAGGACACTCTGGGGCCAGGTGGAGGGGCAGCAGGATCCCAAGCTGAGCGGATGCTTATT
>NW_023247267.1:0-2562 GCF_002007445.2 Ailuropoda melanoleuca | reverse complement strand
CATAACGTCGGGATCATGCCCTGAGCCGAAGGCAGACGCTTAACCGCTGTGCCACCCAGGCGCCCCAAGGCTGCTAGTATTCTAGGAAACAAGTCTCCTGTGAGTGTGGCATACTAAAGGGGGGGCGGTCATCTGCTCCAGCAGGCAAGGAGGGTATCTCATCACTGGGATGGTGCATGATGATAATGAAGAGTGGACAACACTTAGTTGGTTTTATTATTGTGTTTAAACTCTCTATGGACAGTGCATCCCCTTATTCTTTGTGCCTTACATTCATCCGCCCACTGCCTGATGCCCTTGATGTGTGGCTGCCTTTTAGTAGTTTATAGGAGACTGAGAGTACCTGGTCTTCTTTTTATGACATAGATCTGACTTGTAGGTGGGGAGCAGGTGACAAGATCCTCCCCCTACCCCACCTTCACGGCCACTCCACTAGTAAATTGCCAGACATTTAAATCTACTGTGTGGGAAAGGCAAATGGAGCTAAGTCTGACAAAGTACGACCTGTATAAAGAGCCTCTTGCTTCCCCTAACTACAGCTGCTTTTAATATTATTTTAGAAATATACAGAATCAATGAAGGAACTCTGAATGTAGTCAGAACATTTCATCAAATATTTATTGTCTTTTGAACATACACACACACTCAGAAGAACGCTGTTTTCCTAACAGCAGTCTTCTTTGTTGGATAACGGATTCAAGATGAACCAATTAGCTTGATTTTTCATATGTATTTCTGACATCTCTTGTGACACACCCTTATTCTGACACAAACTAAAAGTTTCTACACTTGTCATTAGGAGAAATCTTGTGTTAAGTTAACACTAACACGACTTGACATTGTAGGATCTATTTTTAAAATGGAAACCTATGCTAGATTTTTTAGGTCTTCAGCCCTTTGTTTTAAGGTGAAATGTTATTTATTTTATTTAAATAAATTTAATACATTTGATTGTTAAGAGTAATTAAGTTTTAATACATTAAAAATTATGTATGGAATAGCTTATGCTATCAATTAATTTTATCTCAGAACAATGAAGAGGTCGCTGCAGCCTATTTGTTGTAAAAGAGGGAAATTGGATCTGAAGGAATTGATAACCTCTCCAAGTTCATAATTGTCCAATACTTGCAAATATAGTCAGCTGTGTCAAGGGCAGGAGTTGTGGGAGAAATTTGAATCTATTATGATATTGAATTTAACATTACATATGAAAGAGTCAATTACAATAATGAGGCTCTTTCAAAACTCGCCCAAAATTTTCCAAACTGGTATGTGCATTAGGGAGCCGCTGCAGGAAAGGAGCTCCCCAGAGCTCCACTGGAGGCAATCATTCCAACATGACTTCAGGGTCTTCCCTGCAGCTTTTATACCCAATCGGATGACCACATGCTGGAAGAGTGGGAAGAGTGCATCGTTACAGTTTTGCTACTACCTAGCTGCTGCCATCTTCGTCTCCTTTTATTTCTTCTACAGAACAATGATTTGTTATCTTTTACTTCTTCATTAAAGGTCATAACCATGCTCAGGGCACCTGGGTTGCTTAGTCTGTTGAGTGACAGATTCTTGATTTCAGCTCAGGTCATGATCTTCTGGTTGGAAGATTGAGCCCTGCACCAGAGTCTGCTTGAGATTCTCTCCCTCTGCCCCTCCCACCTCACATTTTCTCTCTCTCTCTCTCTAAATAAATAAATAAACAAATAAATAAAATCTTTTTTAAAAAGGTCATAACAGCACTGAGCTTTGCTTCTCTTGCAAACTGAGAATACTAATAAATTTTCTGTCTCTTTCAAGAGGACTCTGAGAATCATTTGGTGCAATGAACATAAAGTGTTTGGAATGACAGGAAATGTGATTCCATACCTTCTTACATTCCAAGGTACTCAAACCTATAGTTCATGTTGGTTGGTTGAATATGTCCTCCTCCCCTCCCCAACCCAACAAGCACAGATGCTGGAAATTTTGACTTGGTCTTTATCTTTCTGATGGGTGATTCTACTCTTTATTCACATGTATGATGTACCTGAAAAAACTATGATTACTTGACATCATTAACTCATTTATAAAGGGCCCAAGAAAGCACTAAATATAGTACTGTCTAGACATTGAAGTGAATTAATCATATATTTTATAGGAACAGTTACTCTAAAACCAAAATATACAGAGAAAGAAAGAAGCTGGATAAGTGTTTTAAAAGATGGGTAAATTCGAGAGTGAAATCCCACCAGGGGAACCGTTAATTAAATCCTGTGAAAGGAGTGGAGTGGATCCCCAAGGCTGGCTGGAGTCTAAACTGGTAGAACACAGTGTTTATTGTGCCCCTTAGGGTTTGTATCTGACCCTCAGGAGGGTTGTTCAGCTTTTTACCTGTCCAAAGACGTCACCATTAAGCCCAAGCTCCCTATCTTGGAAATGTCTCCTATTGTGCAGAGCTGAGAGTATGATGGGGGACGGATGAAACCCAATGCCACTGCTAAAGACCAGCTCCAAGTGAAAGGATCTGCTTTATAAAGCACGGCCCATAGATCATACAGCAGCATTGCCCTCCTAACCAAAGGTCAGCAT
>NW_023247265.1:0-2560 GCF_002007445.2 Ailuropoda melanoleuca | reverse complement strand
ACATTAAGAATTTGGTCTTTATCTTAAGAACCATGGAGAATGTTTTAAGTAGGGGCTAGTGACTCCATGAGATTTGTGTTTTGATAAAATCATCTGTGGGGGAATGAATTGAAGGAGGACACAGGATGGCAGTGGGGAGAAGTTGGGTGGCTGCTGCATTAATCCAAGTAGAAACGACATGTGGAGTGAAGTGGCAGGGAGGTTGGATTTAAAAAGTATTTTAGAGGATATCATCAACTTTATTTGGGGATAAGATTCTTTTATTCATTCAACAGATACTTAGTGAGTCCCTACCTTATGCCAAGATTTGTGCCCGCTCTGGGAATCAACCGTGAATAAGACACGCAGGATCCCTGTACTTGTGGGGTTTATGGATTAATGAGAACAATGGCTAATCAATAAGTAAAATAAATAGAATTCCAGGTAATAATAAGTCTTATAAAGAAAATGAAGCCATGTAAGGGAATGGAGAATGACTGGGGATTGTCTTCTTAAATAGAGGGATCAAGAAAGACCTTTCTGAAGAGGTAGCATTTGAACAAAGACCCAAATGAAGCAGGGGGGTTAACTATAAAAAATCTTCTTCCAAGTGGAGGGAACAACAAGTGCGAGGTCTCGAGGCGGGAGCAAGGACCCTCCCACCCTCCCAGAATACCGAGAAGGCCAGTTTGTCTAGAACTGTGGGAGGGAGGGAAGAAAGGCAGCTGTCAAGGATGTCATGCTAGAAGTTGAAACTTGAAGCACCTACATAGATTCTCATTATATTCTCTTTGGTCATGACCACTTTTTCAAAGCCATACACTGTTCCAGTCACAATCCCAGATTGCCTTGCCACTAAACTGTTGTTAAGAATGCTACTGGGACAGCTGCCTTTATCATATCACACCCTGGCCAAAAGCCAGACAGTGGTAACTGCTTGTCCATCATGTCAGTGATACCCTTTGATTGGCTCAATGGATGGGCCCTTTCTCATTTTAACGGCATTTTCCATTACAACGCTCTCTGGACTCTTCCAATTAGTTGATTGAATGGATTTCTCCAGTGTTGGTAGGCCGTACACGAAGTTTATCGTTGTTTTCCTTGGTGTCACATCTGTTCACCGTGGCCCTTCTTTCCTTTTGTTAGTCTGTTTCCATCTCTTCCTTCAAGGCCAGGTTCACAAGTTAACAGTTACCTTTTCTACCAGTATTTTTTCTGATTTACTCCATCTTTCCTGAATCACTGAGCACCTCAACCTACTCAGTCTGTATGATACTCTTTTTTCCTTTCTTCCTTGAGTCATTGGAAGAGGCACTGCTTTAAAGTGCTACTGTTTTCCAAGTTAAAATATTTATGATTATGTTCTTTCTTCCTAGAAAAGATTGGGCACCAATACTAGCTCTGCCATGTGCATGTATGACTTGGGCCAAAACATTCAACCCTGTGAGGTTCAGGTTCCTTGTCAGTTAAGATGAAGATAATGAGCCTCCCTAATTCATTCACAGCGTGGTTGTGAGGAGTAAATGAGGTAAGATACAGGAAACGCGTTTTAAACACACGTGTCATTATTTTAAATGTTTTCGATGGGTGTATTTCATCATCTAAATTGCAGGGTTTTCACACCAGTTCCCACTGTGGAATCTCCTGTGCTACAGGAGTTGTGTGAAGCTCCTTGAGCTTCTAGCCACACTACCCAAGCTTGGGACAACTCAGTCCAGGCCTGTGTAATGGTTTCCTGGGACTGCTGCAACAGAATACCATCAACTGGATGGCTTAGAGCAACAGAAATACACTGTCTTATGGTTCTGGAGGCCCTGTGATCCATGTATTGGCGGGTTGATTCCCTCTGAGGGCTGTGAGGGAGCACCTGTCCCATTACTCTCTCTTAGCATCTGGTAGTCCCTGGTGTTCCTTTGCTGTGGCTGGAATTCTCTTTGTGCCTTCACATCACCGTTCCTCTATGTCACTGTGTCCAAGTTTCCCCTTTTTAGGAGGACACTGTCATTGGATTACAGCCCACCCTAATGTCCTAATCTTAACTTGATCACTTGCAAAGATCCTATTTCCAAATAAAATGACATCCACAGGTACTGGAAGTTAAGACTTCAAGATTTTTTTAGGGAATGCAGTTCAACTCATATCAGCATGATTCAATACACATTAAGAAATGGCAATCACAAACATGAATTTCTAGAATGACTCATAGAGGACATGGGTTAGGTCTGTACGAGCTAATCTTCTGTATGACATAGGGCAAAATCAATGAAATACCTGGTCAAAGTTACATGTGAAATTCTGAATGTACATATATACTTAACTTTAGAATTCTGCAAGTCCTATTAATTTCAAATTAGTATAAATTAGAACAGAGAGGGCCAGACAAGAGAAGGAACAAAAGAACCCAGTCATTTTCCTTTTTAATAGTACATTCTTTTTCTTTTAATAGTATGTTCAGATATTGCACTGATGTGAATGGAAAAAATATATAATCCTTGTACTTATTCATATAATCTTTATGTAGACTCTTTCTATTGTCTCAATTGTGTTTTTTTTTTTTTTTTTTTTTGTTTTTTTTTTTTTT
>NW_023247264.1:0-2559 GCF_002007445.2 Ailuropoda melanoleuca | reverse complement strand
TGTGGGGCTCGATCCCATAACGCCAGGATCACGCCCTGAGCCGAAGGCAGACGCTTAACCGCTGTGCCACTGAGGCGCCCCTAAGTCTTTAAACCATTTTGAGTTAATTTTTGTGCCTGCCGTAAGAAAGCGGTCCATTCTTTGGCATGTGGCTGTCCAGTTCTCCCAACACCATTTATTAAAGAGACTGTCCTTTCCTGTGTGTATATTCTTGGCTCCTTTGTCGTAAATTAATTGACCATACAAACATGGGTTTGTTTCTGAGCTCTTTATTCTGTTCAGCGGATCTGTGTGTCTGGTTTTATGCTGATATCATACTGTTTTAATTGCTACAGATTTGTAATGTAGTTTGAAACCAGGGAGCTTGGTTCTTTCTCAAGATTGCATTGGCTATTCTGGGTTTTTATGGTTCTGTACAAATTTTAGGATTTTTTTCTATTTCTTCGAAAAATGCCATTGGAATTTTGATAGGGATTGTGTTGAATCTGCAGATTATTTGGGGTAGTATGGACATTTTAACAATATTTTTTTCAACCCATGAGTATGGAATATCTTTCCATTTATTTCTGTTATCTTCAATTTCTTCAATGTCTTGTAGTTTTCAATATATAGGTGTTTCATTTCCTTGGTTAAATTCATTCCTAGGTTTTTTTTCTTGTGATGCAATTGTACATGGTACTTTTAGAAAAATTGCTCTTTCTGATAGTTTCCTATTAGTATATAGAAATGCAACAGATTTTTTTTGTGTGTTTGTATCCTGCATCTTTACCAAATTTGTTTATTCTAAGAGTTTTTTGCTGGAGTCTTTAGGGTTTTCTATATCATCGTGTCATCTGGAAATAGTGACAGTTTTCCTTCTTTACCAATGTGGATACTCTTCATTTCTTATTCTTGCTTCATTGCTCTGGCTAAGACTTCCAGCACTATGTTGAATAAAAGTGGTAAGAGTGAGCATCCTTGTCTTGTTCCTGATCTTAGGAAAAGCTTTCAGCTTTTCACTGTTGAATATGGTGTTAGCTGTGGGTTTGTCACATATGGTCTTCATGAAATGGAGGAAGATTTCCTCAGTGTCCACTTTGTTGTAAGTCTTTACTGTGAATGGATATTGAAGTTTGTCAAGTGCTTTTCTGCATCTATTGAGATGATCATAAGATTTTTTTTTTAGATTTTATTTATTTGAGAAAGAGAGCATGACATGGGGGCAGGGGAGAGGCAGAAGGAGAGAGAGAGAGGATCATATGATTTTTATCCTTCCTTTTGTTAACGTGGTATATCACACTGACTGGTTTGTGGATTTTAAACTATCCTTGCATCCCTGGAGTAAATCCCCCTTGACCACATTGAGTGATCCTTTTAGTGTGTGGGTGACTTGGTTTGCTAATATTTAGTTGAGGATTATTTCATCTGTGTTTATCAGGGATATCGGCCTGGGGCGCCTGGATGGCTCAGTCGTTGAGTGTCTGCCTTCGGCTCAGGGTGTGATCCCAGGATCCAGCCGGGCATCAGGCTCCCCCGCTGGGAGCTTGCTTCTTCCTCTCCCACCCCCCCTGCTTGTCTTCCCTCTCCCGCTGGCTGTCTCTCTCTCTGTCAAATAAATAAATAAAATCTTAAAAAAAAAATCAGGGATATTGGCCTGTAATTCTCTTTTCTGTGGCATCCTTGTCTGGCTTTGGTTTCAGGGTAATGCTGGCCTCGTAGAATGAGTTCAAAAAAGTGTTTCTTCCTCTTCTCTTTTTTGGAAGAATTTGAGAAGAATTGATATTAAGTCTTCTTTGAATATTCAGTGGAATTCACCAGTTAAGCCATCTGGTCCTGGATTTTTGTTTTCTGGGAAGTTTTTAATTACTGATTCAATCTTCTTACTAGTTATCAGTCTGTTCAGATTTTCCACTTCACCATGATTCAGTCTCGGTAGGTTGTATGTTCTAGGAATTTATGTATTCTAGGTTTCTAGTTTGTTGGCATATAACTATTTGCAGTAGTCTTTTATGAGCCTTTGTATTTCTGTGTTATCATTTGTAACATTTCCTGTCATTTCTGATTTTATTTATTTGGGTCCTCTTTTTCTTGATGAGTCTTGCTAAAGGTTTGTCAGTTCTGCTTATCTTCCAGGGAATCAGCTTTTAGTTTCATTGATCTTTATTTTTTAGTCTCTATTTCATTTATTTCTTCTCTAATCTTCATCATTTCCTTCCTTCTAACTTTAGGCTTTGTTCATCTTTTTCTGGCTCTTTGAAGTGTGAAGTTATGTTGTTTATTTGAGGCTTTTCTTGTTTCTTGAGGTAGACATTTATAGCTATGAACTTCCCTCTTAAAACTGTTTTTGCTGCATCCCACAAGTTTTGGTATTTATATTTCCATTTTCATCTGTCTCAGCATTTTTTTTTTTTTTATTTTTCTTTGATTGCTTCTTCAACCTGATGAGGACACGGAATACTTGCCAGGTTCAGTGGGGTGGAGTCCAGAGCCGACGACCGAGAAAGAATTCTTGAGGCGTCTTTGGTGCAAAACTGGTGGTTTATTAAAGCACGGGGACAGGACCCATGGGCAGAAAGAGCT
>NW_023247263.1:0-2555 GCF_002007445.2 Ailuropoda melanoleuca | reverse complement strand
GGGAGGGAGGGAGGAAGGAAGGAAGGAAGGAAGGAAGGAAGGAAGGAAGGAAGGAAGGAAGGAAAAAGAAAAGAAAACATTTGACTCTATTAACTGCTGTCCAAAAATGGCTGGAGTTTTATTTCCCTACAATCAGCTCCCAACACTATACTCCATTTCTCCCTGTTCATTAAGGACAAGGCTTGAGATAGTCCCTTTCTCCCTCTAAACACAACCTATATTTTTAGAAACTTTTTCTCCCTTTCAGAAGACCCTTCATATCTGTTTTAGCCACATGTTACCCCCTAGGCTACACACTCAGAGACTCACTCTCCAACACTCCATAGATCACTCTATCACTGCATCCCCAACCCTTTCTTTTGTCGAAAATTTTTCCTTACTCAATATTAAATCCTGGTTAAACACACAGATTGGCTTCCTCACCATGTGCCTCATATTTCTTCGTTTTCATGGTACGTTTAGAAAGCATCAGAGAGTCACTGCCAGGCCCTCTGTCAATGTCCTTTCAGGCTACAGGCCTATCTCTTGGCGTTGACAGTGAGAATAAGAATTCTCTGGGCTAATCTACACATTATGCCTACTTTCCAACCTCTGTTGAACTCCCTCATCATCCCTCTTTTTAATTTGTATTGTATTTACTTGATTAGTAATTTGTATTGTCTGACTGACTAATCCGAAGAGATCACATTCTTAATCAACCAGTAGCATTTTTTTTTCCTGAGATACAAAGGTCTACTCTTACGAGGTCAAAGGGTAGAGAAACCTAATCTCCTAGGAGTTGGTAACGGTAATTGCCAATCTCTCTGTGTATATAAACTAATCGGAATACATCTACTTTACTATTGTGAAGTTTCTACCGGTCGTCAACTAACCGACCAAGAAAAGAAATAATATATTAATTTATTCATTCAAGAAATATTTACATAAGTCCAGATTGTTATCAGTCCGAAGTATGGAAGGAAACAATGGAGACAATGACTCTCCTCCGTGGAGTTAATTACATTCTTGTGGAGGGACGACAAAAAGTAAACAGAGGATTGAACAAGATAATTTCAGATAATGAAAAACAGTATTTAAAAAAAAAAAAGCCAGGTGATGTGATGTCGACTGGGATCGAAGTTACCCTTAGGTTTGGAGCGCAAGGAAGGCCTTACTGGGGGGAAGGGAGGGAGGAGACACATTTGAGTGGAACCTGACCAAGCAGCCAGTCTTGCAAAAATTGGGGAGCAGAGCTTTCTAGGCAGTATGAACAGCAACTACAACGGCGTAAGGTTGGAAGGAAGCAGGCAATTTATCTAGGAACAGAAAGATGTCTGTGTGATTGGAACCGAGTAAGCAAATGGGAAAGTGTCATGAGATAAGGCTGGTGAGAAAGGGCCCATTCCTTCCAGCTTCGTAGCATGAGTAAGGGAGTTTAAAATACAAAAAACCAGTGGAAAGTTAAGCAGAGGGTGAAATAATCCTATTTACATTTCTAGAAGATTACTCCAGTTGTTATCTGCAAATAAAATGTAAAGGGCTAAGAGTAGAAGCAGGAAATGAGAGAAAACCGATCATCAGTGCTCTGTTCTAAGGACGAACTACTGTTTTTCAGTAGTTTTTGAAAAGTGACTTTTTTCGCCTCTTCACAATACAAATCCTTACAATAGAAATCACAGCGTAGTAGAATAGTCCTACCTTATCCACAGCTTCACTTTCCACAGTTTGTTACTCCGAGGTCAACCGCGGTGGGAAGCGGACGGGCCTCCTGACGCAGCCTTTCAGCATCAGGTCAATAGCAGCCTAACGTTACGTCACAATGCTGCGTCACTGGCTCGCTTCATCTCACGCGCAGGCGCTTTATTGCCTCAAAGCATCCCAAGAAGTGTGAGTGCCCTGAGATAAGATATTTTGAGAGAGAGACCACGTTCACATTTTATGACAGCGTATTATTATAATTGTTCTATTTTACTATTAGTTTGGGTATTCATCTCTTACTGTGCCTGATTTACAAATAAAATTTATCATATGTATGTATGTACAGGAAAAAACCAAAGCACATATAGGGTTGGGCACTATCTGAGGTTTCAGGCCTCCACTGCAGGGGGAGGGGTCTTGGAACTCGTCCCTGCGGATAAGGGGGAACGACTGTAAAGATAAAAATTCAAGTTGGCACCACTGTCTAATGAAATGTTTTTGAATGTCAAATCAGAACAGGGACCCCTTTTTGCATGACCTTGTCAGCAAATGCTCTTTGTAGTTCTGGGAGCATTGAACCCTCAGATGCAGATGATTACCTAAAGTTAATGGCCGCTTTCGGTTTTATCGGTTGATTTCTTGGAAAGAAAACATACGTAATAGGGTATTTTAGTTGTGTTTTGACTACAGCTTTGAAGTTTTAAATAACAGTATAGTGCTTACAATATTATAGAATTGGATACAAATTCTTGGAATCGCCTGGAATTTATGCAGAACAGGGATCTGCGTCTGGGTAAAATGGTTTCTCCTGCAATCACTATGCTTTCAATCCTATTAATTGCATTTTATTTACTTTATTTTTATTTATTTATTTATTT
>NW_023247262.1:0-2555 GCF_002007445.2 Ailuropoda melanoleuca | reverse complement strand
GGCTCCTCTGCTGGGAGCCTGCTTCTTCCTCTCCCACTCCCCTGCTGTGTACCCTCTCTCACTGGCTGTCTGTCACATAAATAAAATAAAATCTTTAAAAAAAATGAAATAAAATAAAATAAAAATGGAACAACTATTCTTAGCTTGCAAACTATACAAAAATAGACAGTTGGCCCGTCTGCTGTCCTCTGTTATAGACCTTCCCACATTCCTACCTTACAGATTTTTCTCTTTAGTATGATTTCTTTCATGAAGAATACAGGTGAGACCAGTAAAGGTTTGCCCAGCGGGCAGATTTACAGAGATTCTCCCTAGCGTGCTTACTCATATGCCCAGAAGGTGCCGGGTGGTGCTAAAGTCATCTTGACCTTAAATACCAAGCTGTGGTTTCTCTCCCTCAAGTTCTCATTTGCTTTAAAGAGTCGAATGTACACTGACAGCTTCTGGACACCACAGGTATGTTTTTGCCCCCAGCATGAGTTCTCACAAATCCCCACAGTGATGAGAGAAAACACGTCTTTCCCAGCCATGACACAAATTGGATTTCTCCCGTACGGGTACTCTTTTGTGCCCAGTTGAGCTCGTCAAAGTGCTCCTGCCTTCCTTACACCAACGAGGCTTTCCCCCAGTCTGAGCTCTTGTGCTTCCCCTAAAGAAGATGCATCACTGGAGCCTCTTCCACACGGATGACACGAAGAGCTTCTCTCCCCGGTGAGTTTTCACATGACTCCGAAGGGATGAATGGTCACTGAAGGCTTTCCCGCAGGCCAGGCATTCGTAGGGCTTCTCCCCAGTGTGTATCCTCCTGTGCACATTAAGGTTTGAGCCAATGCTGAAGGCTTTCCCACAATGATCGCACTCGTACGGCTTCTCTCCTGTGTGACTTCTCATGTGTGTCTTGAGGGTCGACTGGTTTCTGAAGGCTTTCCCACACTGCCTACATTCAACGCGCTTCTTTACCAGATGAATGCTCATGTGCCTCCTCCGGGATAAGTAGTCCCCAAACACCTTCCCACAGGCAGCACACTCATAGCGTCTCTCTTGAGTGTGGATTTTCCTGTGTGTGGTCAGGTTTGAGCTCGCACTGAAGGCTTTTCCACACAGGTCACACCCGTAGGGTTTCTCTCCAGTGTGAGAATTCATGTGTGTCTTAAGGATGGATTGGTTTCGGAATGCTTTCCCACACTGTCTACATTCAATGGGTTTCTTCACAATATGAATTCTCATGTGTTTTCTCCGTGACAAGAGATCACCAAAGGATTTCCCACATTCTTTACATTCGTACGTTTTCTCTACCATGTGGTTCTTCTTGTGCAAATTGAAGTTCGACTTCCATCGGAAGGCTTTTCCACACTGCGTGCATTCGTAGGGTTTCTCTCCAGTGTGATTCCGGACGTGCTCTTTGAGATGGGAGGGATGCTGGAAAGCTTTCCCACAGTCATGGCATTCGTAGGGTCTCTCTCCAGTGTGTGTTCGTTTGTGTGCAATGAGGTGGCAGCTCCTGCCGTACGCCTTCCCACACTCGTCACACTTGTAAGGTCTCTCCCCCGTGTGGACTCTCATGTGTATCTTCAGGGAGGAGAGGGTGCGGAAGGCGTTTCCACACTGACTGCAGTCAAAGGGCTTCTCTGTGAGGTGCGTTCTTGCGTGACTCCTGAGGGCAGAGGGGTCGTTGAAGGCTTTCCCACAGGCGCTGCATTCGTAGGGCTTCTCCCCAGTGTGTATTCTCCTGTGCCGTGTAAGGGACGCACTTGTGGTAAAGGCTTTTTGGCACTGGTGACATTCATGCATTTTCCTCCCATTGTAAATGCTCACGTGTTGGGCTAGATGTGACCTGTTCTTGAAAGCTGCCCCACAGTCCCGGCGGTGATAGGACCTCTTGCCAGCGTGCCTTCCTATCTGCTGAGTCAGGTGCGTGCCCATGCTGAAGACTTCAAACAGGTGAGTGTACTCCGTGGATTTCTCTCCGAGACGTGTTCTCTCCTGCTGATTAAGAGATGAGCGCTGACTCACGCACTTCCCACAACTCACTACATTCCTACGAATCATCTAGCCATCCCCGCACAAGCTGATGAAGTAGAAGCGCGTCGCTGAGATGAATGACATTATGATTTGGAGCGCCAAAACCCTGTTCCTACCCCGTCTGGGCTCTATCAAATTAAAAGGTGGATGCTACCTGCTAAGCCTCCACGGGTATAACTTTCACACAGCTTTCTGCATATATACTTTGTTAACTATTTAAATCAGAACTGAGCCCCAACACTCACTATCTGAGGCACAGGCACAGAAAGATCTGGCTGTCACAACTCTGAGTCAAGAAATTTGAGGCTAGGGTGCCTGGGTGGCTCAGTTGTTAAGCGTCTGCCTTCAGCTCAGGTCATGATCCCAGGGTCCTGAGATCGAGTCCCACATCAGGCTCCCCACTCAGTGGGAAGCCTGCTTCTCCCTCTCTCACTCCCTCTGCTCCTGTTCCCTCTCTTGATGTGTCTCTCTGTCAAATATATAAAATCTTAAAAAAAAAAAAAAAAAAAAAAAAAAAAAAAAAAAAAAAAAAT
>NW_023247261.1:0-2554 GCF_002007445.2 Ailuropoda melanoleuca | reverse complement strand
GTTCCCTCTCTCGCTGGCTATCTCTATCTCTGTCGAATAAATAAATAAAATCTTTAAAAAAATAAAAAAAAAAAAAATAAAAAAATAAAAAGTATTTGTCCTGCTACCAATCCTATATGAAGTAATATTAACACCCCATTTATGCATGAATTAACACTTGTGCACAATGTCACATTGACTGGAGAATACTCTTCAAACACAGGCAGTTTGCCTCTGGTGCCTCTGCCTAAAAGCATCACAGTATGATGGATTTTTGTGTGTTTCTTTGGCATTTCATAGTATCATTCAATCACCCCTTTGTTTAGATAGGGCTTGGATGTAAAGGGCCTCCAAAATTTGAATGTACCTGCCTCCAAATTATTTTTCAGCCTTTCCCTAGAAAACTAGTCATTTTATAAACATGGCCTTATGCATTTCTGTTATCATGCCTGGTCCTTTGTCAATCTCCTCATATATCCTCCAGTACTGGGGCTTGTTCACACATCTGCATTTCGTCTTGGATCTAATTTCAACCTGATTGTTCTTCCACGCACTTGTTGTGTCAGGAACACAAATTGATATTTCAAGGTTTATTTCAAGCCACATTGTCTTTGGAGGAGTTCTATTGCCCTTTCCCCACTTCAGGTAAACCTTACTATTCCTTACTCTGGGCTGCATTATAGGTTAAGTCTACTTCTCCCACGTCACCTGATATTTTCTTAAAGGAGGTTCGGTAGGCAGTAGGGATGTGGACTCTGAATTCTGACTGCATGGCGTTAAAAACTGACTCTGCCACTTCACTATTTGTGTGATATAGAGCGAGTTACTTAATTCCTCTATGCCTCAATCTGCTCATCTGAAAATAACCTCGTAGCGTTATTGTGAGGCTCACTGGAGTTAATTTACATAAAGAGTGTAGAACAATGCCTGCTGTATGATATGTACTATAGAAATTTTGGCAATTTCTTTCTTTCCCTTTTTTTTTTTTTAATTGTGCTTAAGGTTTCAGCTGTCTGCTCTGTGAAGACAGGGAGTAGCTGTTTCTTACCTATCACTTAATCTTTAGGCCCTAGCACAGGGCTAGATGCATATAAATAAGGTGTTTTCTGGGTGGCTGATGGATGAATAAATGAATGGTCAGTTAGGAGGCTCCAGTGTAGCTCCTTTGCCTCGGCAATAAGGGGAGAACCTTATTTGAAATGGTATCTGTGATTAAATATGGAACAGTGCATAACCAAAAAGTCCTATTCATGAGTAACTTTTATCCCAAATGTTTCTCTATTCATTAGTAGAGCTGTATTATTAGAAGAATCTCAAAAAAAAAAATACAGCTTAGTGAAATCATAGATTTATTTCAAAACACCTATCTTTTTTTCTCAAGGCTGACATTTTAAACAGCAATGACAGATGCAATGTTCTCTCACACAAGTACAGAGTAATTCATTAACATACATATGAAAGGAAGAAGTCTACATTCAACCTTTACTACCAAAGTCCTTGAGAAATAAAAGAAATTCAAAGCAGCTAACAAGTGTAGCTTATAAAAGTCAATCTGGTTTTATCATTCAAGAACACCAGGTTGGGAGCAGGAGCTTTTGGTGGCTAGACACCTGCTGAATTTGCTTTAGGGTTGAGACTGGGGGGAAGAAGGAAGAGCTTAAAATAGAAATCTACCTGACAATCTGGAATGACAGAATCTTATGTAGAAGAACTGACGGGGACTTTTGTAATCAAATAATTCAAAACATACCTTTAATAAGTCCACAGAGATGAATGTCTTGTCTGGGTAACATAGGTGGTTACAGACAGATTTTATTTAGGAGTACATTTTATAATAGATAGTTTTGTATACATGGGCTGCATTTTAGCAGGGTTTCATGGTGGGATGAATCAGGATGAGGCAAAGTGTTACAGGCTGAGCCTAAAATAAACTCTGAGGGTGTTTCGGAATTGCTGAACATCAGGATAAAAGTTACAAACAAAAGCCATCAATTATCTAGAGGTATGTACCTACAGAGTCTTTCCCAGGGACAGGTTAGGTTCTGAAAGGCTGTTCATAGTTCATTTGTTCTCAAGGTCAAAGTGACACTATGCAATTGACTGCCAACCAGTAGGAAGCAGAGTTGCTGATACAATTTTATTTTGATGTACAACTTTGTTCTTACTATAGAAATTCATATGAGTAGGGTTTCTGGACCTAATTTTTCTATCAATAAGTAGATCAAATATCTTATATTAAATGTTTAGTGTCTGTCTTACTTTGGGTCCCTTAGAAGCAGAGCCTGAGGCAGATATTCAAGTGCGTATGATTTAGGGAGAGAACACTCCCATGAGAAAATGAGGGAGGGAAGCAGAGGAGAGCCGGGTAGGAGCTAAGCAAGAAGGGGATGGTCCTCAGCTGTTGTCTGGCTTCAGCCTGATCCCATAGGGAGTCGGCGGCATAAATGGTAGACCAGGTGCAGCTGTGGTCATTAAAAACTGAGGATGGGCATGCTGTCCATTAAATGGGGTCTGGACAGGGTTTCATTAGCATCTACCACCAGGCTTATTGTAAAGCTAACTGTCCTGAAGATAT
>NW_023247260.1:0-2554 GCF_002007445.2 Ailuropoda melanoleuca | reverse complement strand
ACTGCGAGCAGACAAGTTCGAGGTCACGGCATTCTGGGAGCGCCATGGATGCCAGGTGCACCCCCGGCAATGCCAAGGCCAGCCGTGCAGGGCCCCCGAAGCCGGGAGAAGGGGTGGGGCAGGGCAGGGGGAACTAAGTCCAACTCTCTCTTCAGTGAGGAGGGAAGATCATTTCCTGATGGGTTGGTGAGGTGGAGGGCTGCGAACACTCCACAGGGGAGCATGGCTGTCCCAGCCCGGCCCTCGGGTACACGGCAGAGTCAGAGTCGGAATATTCACGTAGCAGGTGACAGAAACTCACCCCACCCAGCTATATCGGAAAGATAATTCCTGGGAACTCATGAACCGGGCAGAGCCGGCCTGGGAAACTCAACGCTTCTCTCCCTCTCCCTCTCTCACATACCCACCCCGTCTCTGGCCCTCCCTACCGGCTGACCTAACCTCTCCCAGTGCACGTGAGTGTCCTTGTACACTGGGGCAGGCGGCAGAGAACAGAGTCCACAGCCACCGAGTGTGAGTGACCGCAGCCTCTTGGCCAAGCGGGCCCCCCACCACAAGACAGCCTCCCCCAGCCCCCGTGAGAAGCCACAGGGACGAGGCTGACTGCCGGGACTGGGAACAGGCAGAGGCCACAGCGGCCCCCACTGGGGCAGCTGGCCCTGGACGTGCAGGGAGCCGCCAGCCGAGCGGCATGGAGCGCCGAGGAGGCAACGGGCTGAGTCCAGGCCTGACGGCGTCACTCAGGCTTCAGCGGGATTGTTTTTGGTAAGTGATTCTGTCTGCTTCACACTCCCGGAGCTGGAGATTGGGCACGCTTTGTAACTGTAATTAAAAGTCAATAAACCACACGCCAGGTGGGTCAGTTGCGTTTTCCATCGTGAACCACCGGAAGCGGCTCTCGGGGCTCAGCTGAGCCTCCCTCTCCCGTCTTCCAACCCTTCACCTCGACACCCGGAGTTTCCCAGGGTGGACGTCCCCTGATGTGCCACCTCTGAGACGAGGACTTTGGTTTAACCATCTCTCCCACCTGGTTCCCTGTCCACACTGAAGATGATGCACGTCTGTAGCCCACATTCAAGCACCCAGAACCCCATGAAATGGGACCAGTCCCCTTCTCTCCATCGGTCTTCACCCGTCTGTCTTCGGTGGTCTTTGGCAGCTCAGCATCTTCGACACTAAGCACACCTGGCTCACTGGCTCCAGGCCTTGGCCCACCGCACCTCTCCCACGCTCCCAGGAATGCTGCCCTCATGCTCTGTTTTCAGTGAAGAACCACAGATACCCCTGCGCTCGACCGTGGGTCAGCCCCTAACCACCGTACCATCAGAGCCACTGGAAGCAGGAAAGGCTGGAGTGCCTCCTCCCCCTCCCTCCCTGCAGGTCCTCAAGGGCCAGTAGCAGAGCGAACCCCACTCCCACCCCATATGCCCGTGTTCCATTCCAAGGGACCCGATGGCCTTCTGCTCTGCTGTTCCCCAAGTCAGGCTCAAACCTGCATCCACTGTGGGCCTCTGGGCTCACTGAACTGTGGACACAGTGCCTAGCCTGCAAAGCCAACCACCCACCCCCAAGGGTTCACAAAGCACCCACGTGTTCCAGTCAGTGCAGGTAACAAGAGGCAGGAGGCACAGTCCATCCTCGGGGAGCCAGGAGGGCGAATGACTCACTCAAGGAAGACATGAGCCGTGAGAAGGGTCAGCACTGGCCACAAAGGGACGTGGCACCCAGGCCTCCCACCCTGCCGTTTGCAGTCTACCCCTCCTTGACTTTACCAGTTTCTCTGACTAGAAAATGGACACTAACCTAGACATCTTGAGGATTTCTCCCAGCTCTGAAACTCTCTGCTCCTGTAAGTCAGGTCTACACGGCAAAGCACGGATGAAACAAGCCTGGAGCTCGGGGTGGGGGTCATGGTCAAGGGCTGGAGGGCTCTAGGAAGTCTTCCTGGCCACCCCGAGGCTCGCCCCCCGCCACAGGCCCAGGAACGTCTCAACAGCACCCTGTAGCAACTGAACGCTCTGCCCTCTTGGAGGCTGGACACAGCGGCTGGGAAGGAGTCCCAGAGGCCAAGGGCCTGGCCAGGCGAGGCCTCCCTCCCTCCCTGCCTCCTGCCAAACCTCTGCCCTGGGGGTAGAGCATGAAGCCAGGGAGGACCAAGGGAAAGTCACTTTCATGGGACATAATAATATCAGGAGTCACCTTAAAACCCTTGAAAGTATCTTAAAGTAATTAAAGATGACTGAAAAGACAGAAACCAAAAAAAGGAAAAGACTTCTGACTAAAAGATGAACAATTCTAAAACACGGGTTCCCTTCACGAATAAAAAGTTCTGGCAGAGTAGTCAATAAAGGACAAATAATCCATAGAGAAACCACCACTTCATGGAAAGATATAAATGGTTATTAAGCATAGGAAAAGATGCTCCACTCACTCATAATTAAAGAAATTCAACAAAATAGCAAGACACCATTATTAAGTGTTAGACAAAAATATTTAAAATACCCAGTATTTGAAAAGGAATGAGTAAAAAGACACTCTGACACACAGGAGGTGG
>NW_023247259.1:0-1623 GCF_002007445.2 Ailuropoda melanoleuca | reverse complement strand
TGCATCCTTCCCAGGCCCATACACATAATGTGGAATCAGGGTCCCCAGTGAAAAGACTGATGTTAGCTGGAGGTGTTTTCCAGTATGCTCTGCTTTATTACCTATGAGAATGGGGCTGAGTCCTCAAAAATCTGGAACCTTTTCATTCATGCTCCCTTACTCAAGAGAGATAATGTTCGTTGATATTTCCCTGGATTGTGTGGAGTCCCAGAGACCACTATGTGGCACTCTCGTCAGGCTTCCACGAACACTTTTCTGCATGATTCCCTATTCAGGAAGGGTGATGATAGTGCTAAGATGGTCCCTGCACGGTGTTGTTTCTGACGGACATGTTTTGGGCCTTTTCCTTCCATTTCCACCAAAAGATTTGAAAGGATATCCCCAGGAATCAAACATTTCATTGGAAGAGTCTGTTGGCCATATAGTGTTTAGAGTACTGTGTTCATCGTGTTTCACTCACGGTACCAAAGCACCTTGATTCCTGTTCCACTTTACATAAAGCCAATGTGATTACAAGGGCTTTATCCTCACATATTGTTTTTCGGTTCTAAGTGCTGGAACCTTCCCAGGCCCATACACCCAATGTGGAATCCGGGTCCCAAGTGTAAATGCTGAAGTTAGCTGGAGGTGTTTTCCTGGATGCTCTGCTTTATTACAAATAAGAAGGGCGCTGAGTCCTCGAAAATCCTGAACCTTTTCATTCATACTCCCTTACTCAAGAGAAATGATGTTCCTTGTTGATATTTCCCTGGATGTGCGGTGTCTCAGAGGCCACTATGCGGCACTCTCGTCAGGCTTCCGGGATTACTTTCCCTCATGTTTCCCTATTCACGAAGGGTGGTGAGAGTGCTAAGATGGTCCCTGCATGGTGTTGTTTCTAATGGACAAGTTTTTGGCCTTTTCGTTCCATTGCCACCAGCAGTTTTGATAGGATTTCCCCAGGAAACAAACTTCATAGGAAGCGTCTGTTGGCCATTTTTGTTTCTCAGTGCTATGTTGGTCGTGTTTCACTCACGGAACCAAAGCACCTTGATTCCTGTTGCACATTCCATAAGGCCAAAATGACTTCAGGACTTTACCCTCCCACTCTTTTACTCCGTTCTAAGTGCTGCATCCTTCCCAGACCCATACACCCAATGTGGAATCAGGGTCCCCAGTGAAAAGGCTGATGTTAGTTGGAGGTGTTTTCCTGGACGCTCTCCTTTATTACCAATAAGAAGGGGACATATCCCTCGCAAATTCTGAATCTTTTCATTCATGCTCCCTTACTCATGAGAGATGATGTTCATTGATATTACACTTGAATGTGTGGTGTCTCAGAGACCACTATGTGGCACACTCGTCAGGCTTCCGAGACAACTTTCCCTCATGTTTCCCAATTCACGAAGGGTGATGATAGTGCAAAGATGGTCCATTCACGGTGTTGTTTCTGACGGACATATTTTTGGGCTTTCGTTCCATTGCCACCTGCAGTTTTGATAGTATTTACAGAGGAAGCAAACATTTCGTTGAAAGCAGCGTTGGCCAAATTGTGTTTCTCAGTACTGTGTGCATCGTGTTTCACTCACGGTACCAAAGCACCTTGATTTCTGTTCCACCTTCCATAAGGCCGATGTGACTTCA
>NW_023247257.1:0-2054 GCF_002007445.2 Ailuropoda melanoleuca | reverse complement strand
AGTGCTTAGTTTTGAAAGATAGGCAAAAAAACGTATAGGAGAAAGCTGAAGAATGCACGTTTTTTTTTTTTAAGCTAGTACATTTGCTCTATNTGCTCTACATAAAAGCATTGGATGGAAACTTTATCAAAACTGAGCATTAAAATCTTTGAGAGATTTTTTTTTCCATTTAATCTCTTAAATATGTGAGATGTGCTGCTGTGCTGTATTAATTCACCCTCTCCCTGTGTATTTGTCTCGAAATGTTTAAATCGGTGGGCTTAATGTGTTCTGGATATTTATCTACTTGTATTTTAGATGTATGTAGTTGCAAATAGCACCAGGAATTAGATCTATGTATATCGTTAATCTAGCCATGGAGCTTCACCAATTACTATCTGCCCTCTTTTCTCACTTAAAAAATGAGGGGATTGGTCTGCTAATTCAGAGAAGTGTCCGTTTCAGCTTTTACTTCATTTGGTTCTGTTTAGCATCTTCAAATTCACTTCTCCTGAAGAATATATTTGTTTGGACAACCAGGCCTTGCATTTTTTTTATACTCTGAAGTTTGCATGCTTGCCTGACTTAGTATTTCTGAATTGATCCCTCCCCATTTTTTTTTTTTAAAGATCTAACTTGGGTTGATTTTCACTGAAATCATATGGTTCTGTCATTACTCTTGTAAATCGGAAACTTAACTTTTAGGGTAACTGGGATGATAAACTTGTAAAATTTTTGTTCTCNATTTTTGTTCTGTTGGCTTTTGCTTATCTTCAGTGTATCTCCTTAATCCTCTTTCAGTCTGATTCGTTTATCTTGTTATGATGAGAATAAGGTGTAACCTTGTGGCTGAAGACTTGAAAAGAATGGAGGTGTTCTCAAAATAGTGACTTGTTATCTGCAGTCACAGATTGAACATTAGTTCTGAGAATAAAGATCTTGGTACTTAAAAAAAAATAAAGAAGAGTTAATGGCTATTCTTCTCAAAGTATTTCAAAAAATAGAAAAGGAGGAAAAGGAGCACCTGGGTGGCTCAGTCAGTTAAGCATCTACCTTGGCTCAGGTCATGATCCCAGGGTCCTGGGATTTAGCACCAGTGAGCTCCCTGATCAGTGCAGCCTGCTTCTCCCTCTCCTTCTGCCACTCCTCACTGCTTGCTTGCTCTCTCTTGCTTTCTCTCTCTCTCAAGTGAATAAATAAAATCTTTGAAAAAAAAAAAGAAAGAAAAGGAAGGAAAACTTCGATTCACTCTATGCAGCCAGCATTATCTTGATACCACCCAGATGAAGACACCAGTAAAAAAGAACTATAGGCCAATATCCTTGATGAATAGAGATGCAAAAATCCTCAATTAAATATTAGCAAACTGAATTCAACAATAAATTAAAAAAGCATTCACCTTGATCAAGTGGGATTTATTTCCAATTTGCAAGGTGGTTCAGCTTTCTCAAATCAATCGACATGATACACTACACTGATAAAAGAAAGGATAAGAACCATAGGATCCTCACAGTCAATGCAGAGAAAGCATTTGACAAAGTAAAACATCCATTGATAATAAAAACTCTCAACAAAGTAGGTTCAGAGGGAACATACCTCAATATAAAAAAGGCCATATATGAAAAACCGACAGCTAACATCATCCTCAATGGGGAAAAAATGAAAGCTTTTGTCCTAAGGTCAGGAAAAAGACGAGGATGTCTACTTCCACCACTTTTAGTCAAAATGGTACTGGAAGTCCTAGCCACAGCAATCAGACAACAAAAAGAAGTAAAAGGCATCCCAATCAGTACGAAAGAAATAAGGCTTTCACTATTTGTAAATAACCTGATACTATATATAGAAAACCCAAAAGACTCCACCAAAAAACTGCTAAACTGATAAAATGAATTCAGTAAGGTCACAGGAAACGAAATCAATGTACAGACATCTGTTGCATTTCTATATACCAATAATAAAGGAGCAGGAAGAGAAATTAAGAAAACAATACCATTATCATATATGAATAATAAGATGGGAACATTAGTCTCACACACAATGGAATATTATTCATAAAAAGAATGAAATCTTGCCAT
>NW_023247256.1:0-2554 GCF_002007445.2 Ailuropoda melanoleuca | reverse complement strand
GATCCCATAACGCCGGGACCACGCCCTGAGCCGAAGGCAGGCGCTTAACCGCTGTGCCACCCAGGCGCCCCTGCTATATAAATTGTTAAAATTCCTTCCTTGGATTTGCAATTTTAGACACATTTTATTATTGTTATTTATTTTTAGTGTACGTGACATTACTACTAAGTGAAATAGCAGTTATTGAATACTTACTATGTGCTTGATGCTGTGTAAAGCAATCTACAACTGTAATTTTCTTATAGCGGATGACAAAATTGGAGCTCAGAGAAGTTAAACAACTCATCCACCATCACAAAGCTAGGTGAGGTTAGGAAATTTAAAAAAAAATCTTGAAAAGATCAGATTGGAATGTGGTGGTCAATATTATGAGACATTGTAGGACCATAGAATTGATCAATGGTCAGTGGGAAAGAAATTGGGATTATTGGAGCCTAGAGAACTCACTCAGTACAGGGTTAACTTCCCTCTGTCCCCCAGCTCTGATTTGCCAGTGGCCTAAGGGTGGCACTGTGTGCTGGACTTGATTGGGTTGATGCTAACTTCTAGCAGGTCTACCTTACTGAACGAGCATAGAGAACGAGACCAGCTCAAGATCCCACCACCTGACAGATTTGAGCTGATAGATTTCTCTTACATATACCTCCCTACTTGGCTTTTCTATGCCCTAATTTCTTTAGTCATCAGAATCACAAAACTCACCTCACAGTATTATGTTGACTAGAAATAATATATACAAAGTTATTTCTTATGGTGTCTGGTACCCAAAAGGTTCTCAGTTAATAGTAACACCAGGATGCTAGGCTTCAACTATTCCTTTTTAAGCCCTCTGGGACTGGTCCTTGGCAGCACATGACTCAGAGAGCTTTGTCTGGTCTGCTGTCCTAGACTTTGCTACCTAGAGTCAAGCAGTAGGAAGTGATGGTTAACACATGGGCTTGGAACCCAAGATAGACTTCCAGCGTGACTACTTAATGTTGATATGACTTTAAAAGGTTACTTAAACTCTCTAAACCTTGGTTTGCTCATGTTTAAAAGGAGCATAATAATGATACCTCTCTCACAGAATTGTTTTGAGAATTAAGATTTTGATTTGAAACATTTGAATGTTATTAACTGATATTTTTATTAAGGTCATATAGGTGGGAGGTGCTGGGGCTGTGACTCAAACCCAGATCTATCCACATCTCCTGCCTTTTCTATTGGAGCACACCTCCTATGTTTGAGTGCTTTCAGTAATTGGGCTGCTAGTGTGCTCCTTATTACTAGAAATATTTTCAATGCACATAACAGGATGATTTTGTAGGACACAAAAAATGATAAATAATTTTTTAAAGATTTATTTATTGACTTGAGAGGAAGAGAGAGAGTGCACGAGTGGGGGAAGGGGCAGAGGGAGAGAATATCCAAGCAGACTCCCCCTGAGCATGGAGGCCGATGCGGGGCTCGATCTCCTGAGCCAGGAGATGAGCACCTGAACTGAAACTAAGAGTCAGATGCATTATTGACTGAGCCACCCAGGCGCCCCAAACAATAGATAATCTTTAAGGTCTTCAGAATTCCTAAGATCTTATGATTTTCTGAATAACATAGTCCCTAAATCGAAATATTATGTTTATAAGTTAGTTGTTGGGAACTTGAAATTTATTTTTGATAAGACATATCTCTATGAAGAATTTAGAGACCAGTGTGGAAGAAGAAAGAAAAGAGGAGATACTGTGATATTACATTTAAACCGAAGACCCTCAAATTGTCTTCCTTCTCCCAACCACATGTCTAAATAAACATAGTCTCAGGAATATTTGGAGAGAAAGGAATACACCCTACTTATTCAAGCTAATGTGACCGAGACCCTCTAATTCTGACCAATTAGTCATATATTCATTCAGCAAACATTGAGTGCCAACCCTGTTCTAAGTTATGGGGGTATAGCAGTGATGAAACAGTCTGTTTTTCTAGTGTGAGAGAAGATAGTAATCCTTGGGAAAGAGAGAATTGGACAGATTTGAGACATAACTAAAATTCATTTTACTGAAAGGAGGAAAATTGGAGGCAATAAGTTTTATTGTTTAAATTTAATTTAATTTTATTTACATTTAATTAATATATAATGTATTATTAGTTTCAGAGGTAGAGTTCAGTGATTCATCTGTTATATATAACACCCAGTGCTTATTACATTATGTGCCCTCCTTAATGCCCATCACCCAGTTACCCCATCCTCCCATTCCCTTCTCCTCCAGCAACCCTCAGTTTGTTTCCTATGAATAAGAGTCTCTTTTGGTTTATCTCCCTCTCTGATTTTGTCTTATTTTATTTTCCCCTTCCTTTCTCTATGCTCCTCTGTTTTGTTTCTTAAATTCCACACACCAGTGAGATCATATGATAATTGTCTTTCTCTGATTGACTTATTTCACTTAGCCTACTATCCCTCTAATTCCATCCACGTCGTTGCAAATGGCAAGATTTCATTTTTTGATGGCTGAGTAATATTCCATTTATATATATATCATATATATATATATGATATATATATATCACATCTTTTTTTTTT
>NW_023247255.1:0-2553 GCF_002007445.2 Ailuropoda melanoleuca | reverse complement strand
AAAAACCAAACCAAAAAAAAAAAAAAAAAAGAAAAAGAAAGAAAGAAAAAGAGTACATGCTGCCTGATTTCAATTATATGAGATTCTACAAAATGCACACTAATCTGTAGTGACAGAAGCAGATCAGCGGTGGCCCGGGGCATCAGAGGGGGGATGTGGGGTATGGAGAAGGGTGGGAGAAAGGGATTACAAAGGGGCCTGAGGACAGTTTTGGGGGTGATAGATATGTTCATTATCTTAATTGTGATGAAGATTTCATAGGTGTATATACATGTCAAAATGTATCAAACTGTACCCTTTGTACAGCTTGCTGTATGTCAGTTATATCTCAACAAAGCTCTTTTAAAAGGATACTGATCAAGGAAGTATACTACCTCCAGCTTACCTGTACCTTATCTCCTTCCCCCAAACTATTAACCTACAGGCAGCTAGCAGCTATCCCAAATTGTTCCTTGAACTTGTGCATGAGTAAAAGAATGAATAAATTAGTCCAGTTACCAACCTGTTATATGTCCTAACATAAATGCCCCAATATTTTCATTTCCCTCTGAAAAATGGGAATGTGTAGTTTATTCTTTCAGGACAATTTTCTTGTGTGGCTGGACATTGATCCCAATTTCAGAACACTTAAAGAATATGGAACGCTAAGTAGCTTTAAAATTTACAGCTCTACAATTTGTAGCAAACACAAAGTGGGTGTCACACTCAGTAATTAGAGCTATTCATTTTGCTCTATGAAGGTATCCAAGAATTGCTCTGTCTTCAACCCTATTTCTTAAATCAATAAATTGATATCTTTTAGACTACAGTTCACATAAAATTAATCCAGATGATTTGTGCTTTTATAATATTGCTGTAGTTACCTATCAGAATTTAAGGTTCCCTTCCAGATATTCTCTTGAAAATAACTAATTATGATGGTTATAAAAACTAAAACTATAGGACAAATAACTAGTGAGCCTATGAAATATTTATAAACCTTTATTGTGGGTCTTTCCAACTAGATTCTACTCTGCATTGTGCTACATTTGTCCAGCTTTTTCCAGATATTGGGTTCCTGCCCTTTAGAGAGTAATAGACGATTTGTGTCCAAGGTGATTTATGCAGTAACTATTAAGTAATCAATAGCATTTCACTTTCTCAAACCATTCCTAAGCTTAGTTAGTTTCATAAAGCATCACTTTCGTATTACAAAAGCAACATCCTCCTTGATCAGAATTAAATTGCATTGAAAGGTTTATTTGTCAATGCCCTGATGATGGTTAAGTTGAAACCAAGGGGTCTGATGAGGGGCAGTGTACATTTGGAAAAGAGCATGAGCCTTGGACCCATGACCTGGGTTCAAATTCTGACTCCTCTACTTGTGACCTTGGCAGATTTCTCTCTGATTTCCTCATTGGTATAGATAATGGATGTAGATTATAAATACCTAACAAAGTCCTCGTGAGGACAGAATAAGGTAATAATTTTTATAAATCACCAGCACCGTGCTTAGCACAAAGTAGGGACTCCATAAATCAATAAATATTAGCTTGTTTACTTATTTTCATGGGCTCTTCAATTTTCATTCAGACTGAGTCCAAATCTTAGCTCTGCCACTTGACAGCCATGACCTTGGGTAAGCTGGGCTTCAGTTTCAGGGTCTGAAAAATGGGAATAGTAATCTTGTTTTAGGATCAAAACTAGATAATTTACACACAAGAGTTTGGTCAGTTGCAAAGTGTATACAAATATAAGGTGGTCTTTTTACCCCAGAGCTTGGCCGGGCATGGTATTTGCTGGAGAAACGGGGGAGGGTTATAACTAAATGTCCCCTCTGGGTGGGACTATGTGCTGCGTGGACAGACTTCAGTAAAAATTTTCACAAAAGCTATATGAATCACTTGGCTTGGGTCTGGGTCTTTGGTTGGCCCTGGGATCCAGTGCAGAACAAGTCAGACAAGGTCTTGCGCAGGCTGAGCAAGGCTGGAGCCCAGGCAGTGAGGGACTGAGGGTGGGTGAGGGCAGTCAAATCTATTCCTGAGGTCTGTTGGTTGTGTTTCTAGATCACTCTCAACCCACCATCATCTCCATCCACCCCACACCCCTGGGAAAACTGCCCTCACTGCGTCTTTGCTATTACTTACATACATGGCACTTGTGATCCATTTGGAAATATTTATAAATAATATGGAGCAAATTAAAAAGTTTTTTTACCCTCATATCCAAAGATATAGATTTTATTTTATTTTTTTCTTTTCTACCCTCAAGTACTAGTTTCAGATTTAATGCAGTACGGGTAGCAAAGTTGACTTCTAAGATTCCTGCTTTGGGGACAGTTGAGATTTAATTTCAGCAGAATTCATATTTAGTTTTTGTGACTGCTTTATGGATGCTTGAAGAAAATATTTATTCTCTATTTTTGTTTAAAAAATTCTATATAGTTAGGGGCGCCTGGGTGGCTCAGTCGTTAAGTGTTTGCCTTCGGCTCAGGGCGTGATTCCAGGGTCCTGGGATCAAGCCCCGCATCAGGCTCCATGCTCCGCTGGGAGCCTACTTCTTCCTCTCCCACTC
>NW_023247254.1:0-2552 GCF_002007445.2 Ailuropoda melanoleuca | reverse complement strand
TCCCTCTCTCGCTGGCTGTCTCTCTCTCTCTGTCAAATAAATAAATAAAATCTTAAAAAAAAAAAAGAAAAGAAAAGAAATCAGTACCTTTAAGTGCGTGGGAAGGACAGGTGATAAAACAAAAGAAAAACAACAAAAATAAAAACAAAAACAGAAACAAAAAGCCCAAACCCAGATGCCAGGTAACCTACAGGATTCTTTTCTAGAAGAAGCGTAAGTGCATTGAAAGTGTTTGTTTTTGAAGATTATTTAGGTACCAAAATAGTTGTGGAAATGCCGAGCTCCATTTCAATAGGAAATCTTCTGCCCTTCAAAGATGCTTATTTTGAGGTTTTTCCACTTTTTTTCTCCATTAAACTCAGCAGTATCTATGTTTCAGACTACAGATTCACGGGCACTTTGGCATTCATCCTCCATTATTTACTTATATTTAATTTGCTAGATTCGTACATTCCTACACATCCTAATAGCATGTGGCCACAGAGGAAATAAAGTATTCAGGCTGGCTGAATATTGACCATCTAGACTTAAATGGATTTCTGTTTTGCTGACATGAAAAAGTAGGAAAAAGAAAGAGCAATGCTGAACGAGAAAACCCTTAAATTAAGGGGGGAATGTATTAAATTAGCTCTATTTTTTTTATGTGTGGAGGTTCATGTTTGAGACTTTAATCTGGAAAGCTCTATCTGATAGGGTCCGAACAGCTAACCTGAGCCTGTTCGAGGGGTTCTATTTACAAAAATTGAAAACATTTTAATACAAAGACTTTCTTTTGGGGGTAGGACCTGTACACAAAATATCTCGATGAGTGAAATTTTAACCAAAGTGAGTAACATGTCTGGATACTTATTATCTTTGGATAGAGCCGACCTTGATCGAGAGGACTGGGAGACAAAAATGTATAGAATAATTTTGTCTTGCTCCTGATTTTAGATTGAAGTACTTTGTTTGTTTAAAATGGATTTGAAGTCAATCCATTCAAGGAACTGCAATGAATTCTACCTTTTCATATCAAAATGATAACATGGGGCACCCATACTCATGAGAACCAGGCTGGGGCGGGAGAAAGTTAATTGATCTAGCAGAAATGCTTTAGGGAAGGGACAAGAAGAAAAGAAACCCAGCATTTGTGTAAGATGAGCACTCCGTAGGCTCTCGTCTCAGAAGTGATTAACTCTTTGGATAGGGTAATAATTGGGTCCATTGCAACGCATTCGTTATACCATTGAATGCTTTTTAAAAGGAAGGAAAGTGGAATATCCTATCACTTTTCCTAAATCTTAAAAACTTACTTTAATTAAAAAAAATCACCACTGAATTTGACAGAACGTAGATATATGATAAATTTATTTAAGCCTTCTGATTAAATTCAGTGGGAAATTTTCCAAGATAGACAGCGATGTGAATTTGGATATTTGAAATTTAAAGAAAGCCCTGGAGATCTGATGGTGTGTTTGGTTCTGTATTGGTCCAATTACGAAATGGGAGAAAGTCCTTGAAGACTTTTGATGTCTACATTTAAAAAACTGAAGCTTAAGAGTTTGACAAAGGTAGAAAGCCGCTGGCCAAATCTAAAAAACTAATATAATGTTTTATTTTGAACACATGAATATTCCAAGAAAATGTTTAATATTTTTACATTTTTCTTTATAATAGAGGATATTAGTCAAATATATCACATGAGGTCAGGTTTCAAGTCCATCTACGAGCTAAAATCCATCATAGTTTTGCCCATTTGTGCAAGGAGTATTTATCGAATGCCTATTGTGTGCCAACTACTCTTCTAGACCCTGGGGATAGGGAGTTGAACAACCAAAGTCCCTGTCTCACGGAACTTAATTAGATTGTACTTTGTTGGCACTTGTGCTGTTAACATAGTGAGTTGTTAATCTAAATAAGGATTTGGGATGCAACGTATCAAAACAGTGTTACAATTCCCAACAAGAAAAGAATAATGAACAAGTAATACAATGTCTTTTTGTCTTTATCCTGCTGAATAGATATCATTTTGGTGTGTTCATATTCCTTGATGGAGATAACAGAAACTGGTTTGTGAGTAAACATTGTCTGGATGGTGGACAAAAGTATAACATCCCATATCTTGGTATGATGCAAATGTTATCTAAGTAAGAATTATCAGAAATGGCTGATGAATGCATACTATTGCAAACTTATTTGGAAGATACTTCTCATTGCATCTCTGAGCCTTGGTTTAAATTCTGCGAAAGTTGAGATATTTAAAATATTTCTTTCTTTTTCATTTTAAGTATCCTTCTCACTCCCTGATGAAGGAATCTTCTCTGTTTATCAGATTTCTGTGGCACTGCCAATGAGAATGCTGATGAAATATACAAGTTTTGTGTTTTATTTCTCTTTTTTCCTTTTCTTTCCTTCAGTTGTTCCTCTTTCTCTTCTGGACCCTTGTACAATAATCACATTTTTCAAGGTTAACCTACTCACTCTCATCCCCCATATCCCTTATAAAATCGTCTGCTTACAGAGCATCTTAACCTTCAAGTTTTTCCGAAAGTATCACCATAAATCTTTCTTTT
>NW_023247253.1:0-2545 GCF_002007445.2 Ailuropoda melanoleuca | reverse complement strand
GGGTAGTAAGGAGGGCATGTATTGCATGGTGCACTGGGTGTTATATGCAACTAATGAATCATTGAACTTTATATCGGAAACCGGGGATGTACTGAATGGTGACTAACATAATATAATAAAAAATCATTAAAAATAATAATAAATAAATAAATAAATAAATAAATAAATAAATAAATAAGTAGTTTCCAGTAAAGGAGCCTAGGGGAGTGAAGGGAGGGAAAGGTATTGTCAAATAGAAGAGGACCTCTGTGCTATTTCTAGGGGGTTCAAGACAAAGATATTGAAATTTTATGTTGCATAGTGGGACAGATTCTGCAGAAAAACTTTATGTCCAAAAAGAAACAATCTCCTTGTACCAGTTAGCCTTTGCAGTGACATAAAACGTCCCAAATTATAATGGCTTAAAACAATGACATTATTTCTCATCATTCTTTGGGTTATTGAGCTCAGCTGAGTGGTTATTCCGCTGGTCTTACCTGGGGTCACCGGAATCACCTAGCCACTTAACCAGGCCCAAAGGGTTTAAGATGGGTCACCCATCTGTCTGGACCCTTGACACTGGTTGTGATCTTCCCTCTCTTTCTGGATGATTCTCATCAGTAGTCTCTCTTGGGCTAGTGATGGGAATTTCAAGAGGGTAAAAAACAAGGTGCCAGTCCTCGTAAGTCTCATCCACAAATGTCATACGTATCACTTCTGCAGCATTCTGTTGGTCAAAGCAAGTCGCTAGGTCAAATTCAAAGGGTAAAGAAATGACTCCATCTCTTAATGGGTAGAGTGACAAATTTATGATGGAAACACATGGACACAGGGAGACATGATTATTGGGGGCCATTATTAAGACAATCTACACATTTCTGCCCTAATGTATGAAGCTGGCAGAAATTGTGGGCCTATTATGGCATGCCCACAGTAGAAAAACGTTAGCCAAATGTCCCCAGCCAAGAGGGTTAGACTCAGCCCCAGGCAGTAACTGACCTTCAAGGTGTACTGTCTCTATTCCTTCTGCCAAACACTAAGGCTCTGGATTGAGTGATGGGCTAGGCCTTCCTTAAGATGCATAGATCTTTCAGACCTACCCCTAGTCTGGCCATGGTTCTCTGGCCAGTAAATAGTTTCATGATGCTTCTTAGCATGAAAGGACATGACTCTAGAATGAGGAAAGGCACTCTTCTTATTCTCCCAGTGACTTTTTAAAAAATTTCTATATTATATATAATCTTCTGAGATAGAACTCTATTCCCTGTCTCATTTTCCTGGAAGATATGGTTTAGTGTAACTGCGCAGTGTAACTGTAGCCCCACTGATGGGCATTCCACCTTGGTGAGGCAGGCCTTACTTACTGAGATAAAAACTCGCACAGAAAAAAATCATATGGAATGGAGATGCTGTGAACTCTTTCTTCCAAAAGGAAAATGGGAGGAGCTCTATGCCCTGCTTGTCTAGTTTATTCTTCACAAATTTAATAATCACATACTTTAGTCCTCCTTTACTGGGACAGAGTAAATAAAACTGACAGAGTCCAGAAGTGTTACAAGAGTAGGGTTCTCTCCACTTGAAAGGAAGCATTAAAAATGGGGACGTGTTCCTCCAAACTTCGGTCCATTTAAGCTGTCTTGAAATACTAATGAAGCAAGTCAATATGA
Organism: Ailuropoda melanoleuca; assembly: GCF_002007445.2. Classification (NCBI taxonomy): domain Eukaryota; kingdom Metazoa; phylum Chordata; class Mammalia; order Carnivora; family Ursidae; genus Ailuropoda; species Ailuropoda melanoleuca. Next base: position 899 of record NW_023247253.1, on the reverse strand, counting down.
TTGGTTTGCTGAAAACAAAGATAGCTGAAGAAGATGTTCTGGATTGAGGTCAGATGACAAAGACCTTGTAGCCCATTTGGATAGACGGGGAGTGTTCTCTGAAACATGTAATGGGATTTTGAGACCACCACGTCTTGGTCGAGAAGGAAAGAGGGCTATGGTAATTTGATGACGTCTGTGCTGGGCACAGTAATGGGGATGGTGTAGGGTTTGCCTGTCGTCAGTCCTTATAGATTGTAGACCATCCTTCCCACCTTTACTCACTTTTCCAGGCTCAGCTCAACCATTTACCCTTCCCCTGCCATGTAACTTTTACTGATCGCCCTTCACACCTTACACCACCTAATATCCATGAACTTCAATTTGTCATACCGCTCAGCTCACATTCTGCCATTTCATGCTTTTGTTCTTACTCAATTTGGTATCCCCGTGGTCTAGCACAGTGCCTGGCATAGCTGAGAACACAACACCGGTTTGTAAAATTTAATTGGGTCTCATTCCATAAATTTTGCCTAGTTGCATTTGGCCAGTGTGTTTCAGAGACAGCCCTGGGAGGGCGGTCAACATAAGCTCCCGTTTTCCTGCAACAATGCAGTCTCTGGGGGAGAAGTTCAAGCAAACTAGAGTTCGGGTGGGTTCCATTCATCGCCTTTGAAGAAACACAATCCTGTGAGCCTCACCGGCAAACTTGAATAAAAAACAACCATAGAATAGTTAAACCGAGCTCCAAAGACTTGAGGAAATGACAGCCTAAACAGAAGCATGACATTGGAGTCTTTCATTTCTGGTGGATTCCGGGAAGAGAAGTGGCTGAATTCCTGCTATCTCAAGGTTGATTATTTGTAATTTACTTAAGAATAGAAGCAACCTCTCTGAATCACTCTGCAATTCCACGGGGG
>NW_023247252.1:0-2549 GCF_002007445.2 Ailuropoda melanoleuca | reverse complement strand
TTTTTTTTTTAAATATATCTATGCAGGCATCTCTGTTGTTTTAAGAGAAATGTACTCTTTTTATTAATTAAGTCTAACTAACTTTTTATTAATTAAAATCAATTTTACATTTTCCTTTCATTAATATTCTTTATCCTTCTAGACTGTGTACTACTTAGTTCTGTATTACTTAGATTCTTACTATGTCTTCCTACTCTTTGCCAGAAAAGGGGGGGGCATTCACTGTGTGTTAATTGGGCTCAGGATCCCCCAAATCCTGATGTAATCTGAAGCCAGATAAAGAGGACTAACAGTTTGGATTATTGCTTATCTTAAGTGGGTTCTAGACATTTGAAACCTTTCTTTTTAATTGATATCAGTAATGACAATAGTACTTACCATTTGTTGTACTTGATTTGCCTTGAGCACTGTGTTATGCTTCATACACGTGTATGACTGTATGAATTGATCTTTACCTTCGTTTGGATTGAATCTTGCATTGCGCGGTCTGATGGCGTGGGGAATTTGGCCAGATGTGTGCTGCCGCCTAAGCCAGTCCCTCTTGTAGCTTATGCTCTGTGAAGCCCTGCCTTGTTACCACGTTTCTTTTCACTGAGCCTCGCCTTGTGGAAGACAGGAAAGAATGGAGGCCGTGCATAGAGGATCTGTGTGGATCTGATGCAAAGCTGCCGTCATATGGTTGCTCAGCCATGGTGGGAGGAGAATCAGGTGTACCATCGCACACTGACCTTGGGAACGCCCTCCTGGTCTAAGGCCTGAGCCCCTGAGTCATGAGGGTGTCAAGTGAGTGAGCAGAGAAGGGACCGTGTGGGCTAGAGCGCCAGGGCTGGGCCATGTGGAGCAGGCACTCAGCCTCGGTTTGGATCCACAAGGGCCAGGAAATAGGGAGAGAGTCCCAGGGGGGACAGCCTAAGGATGTCCCAAGTTTGATTTAGAGGGGGGAACAGACTAGCCTATTGTGGGGGTGCGTGTGTTGGGGATGTGGGGCCAGTGGAGATAAAATTGGAACTGCTCATGGGGTCCCCAGAAACAGTTGGCCTCCCAGGGGGACTGAGGAGCCAATTCAGTGGTGCTCAGGTAACACGCTCTGAAAGGGTTCCTTTTGGTTGCTACCTCTTCGCATCTTGCTTGCATTTTTTTTTTTGTCATTTCCTTTATGAAATCCACCATAATTTGTAAAACTCCTGGGTTAGGGATTCTACACTGCTGGATTTTTCCAGAGACAAGATAAGGAAGCTGTGGGATTCCCAAGCCTTTTTCCCTACGTGCATCTAAGAGATGTATCCAGAATGTACCCTCTCTAGGGCAGGAACTTGGGGTTAGAACTGTATCCAAGAACAATGCCTGGTTCTTAGCAAGTGCTTGCTGAATATTGCTTACTAAATGAATGAATTTATAAAATAAGGTATCAGTATGTATTCAGAACATTGGGCTTTGTTTCATTTTCAGCCTTCTCCTGTTGCCTCTGCTTTTTCTTTTCTCCTCATCACTCACACCATGGATCTCTTGACTGCTCATTTTGGGTTTTGTCCACATGAGCCCACCTCCTCTCTCCTCATGCCCCTACCTCATCCACCCCCAACCATTCATGTCCTCCCTATCGGTCCCATCTCCCAAAAGTCTGGATGGGAACGTGGGCTCCTGTGATAGCACAAATAGCACATGAAGACTGGGCTGCCCATCCTTTCTCTTGTAGCCATTTGGAGAATCTCAGAGAGTTAGTTCTTACCCTCTTGGATTTTAACCAAAACAAAAAGCGTCAACTATTCGTACTTTGAATTAATCTGTATTTCTTTATTCTGCCCCTTGCTACACACAGTAGTAGTGTGATTGCAAATTAGTTTCCCCTTGCCCCATTAACTTGATTCTTTTTTTTATTGAGATATAATTTGACATATAACATTATATTAGTTTCAGATGTACAACATAATGATTTAATATGTGTGCATATTGCAGGTGATCACCATGATAAGGCCAGTGAACATCCATCACCATATATAGTTACACACTTTTTTCTTGTGATGAGAACCTTTAAAATCTACTCCCCTCGCAACTTTCAGATCTATGATACAGTATTATGTATTATGGTCCCCGTGCTGTACATTACATCCCCATGACATTTTATTTTATAACTGCAACTTTATACTTTTTGAGCACCTCCACTCATTTTACCCATCCCCAATATCCTGCCTCTGGCAACCACTGGTCTGTTCTCTGTGTCTATGATCCTTGAGTCATTTGATCTTTTTTAGTCTTCCAAAGGAGAGCTAATGGAAGACCCAGTGGGAGTCCTCACTCTCTTGAACTGGATGGTAATGACACAGCCCAGAAGTCTCTGCTGCCTGGGCAAGAAGTTGCTGGCTTACATGGACGGCTCCATCAGGCTCCTTATGACATGGCAGCCCCAGAGGGGCCTCCTGAGGTTTCCCTCTCTGCACCATGCCTGACATTCCCTTCCCATTTTTCTCCCTTGTCCTGCCCACTATGAGTTTTGCCTCCAATTGCATTCTTTTTTTTTTTTTTTTTAAAGATTTTTTTTTTTTTTTTGA
>NW_023247251.1:0-2548 GCF_002007445.2 Ailuropoda melanoleuca | reverse complement strand
CAGGGGGAGTGGGAGAGGAAGAAGCAGGCTCATAGTGGAGGAGCCTGATGTGGGGCTCAATCCTATAACGCTGGGATCACGCCCTGAGCCGAAGGCAGACGCCTAACCACTGTGCCACCCAGGCGCCCCAACAAATGGCCTTTTTATAATAGAATTTGAACGGTCAATATTTAGATAAGACTTACTTGGGAATCTGTTTCTTTTGCACGTCTGGCTAAAGAGGTAGGCATTTTTACAAATCAAATTCTTATAGATGTTAGGATGTCAGACAGACAGATACCAGGACATCACAGAAGAAGGATACTAAGAGGCTCATATTGAACTATCATGGTGTTACCTTTTGAACATCCTTTTCCACATTTGAAGATATAATATTTGTTATTTATTGCTAGCTTTCCTTTAATTTTGCCATATTTGGGTTTTGATTACCAAAGTAAAATATTCTTATTTTGTGAAATGATTACACATTAAAAAATGTGTAATCATAGGGGCACCTGGGTGGATCAGTCGGTTGAGTGGCTTTTTTTTTTTTAAATTTATTTGAGAGAGAGAGAGAGAGAGCACTGAGGGAGAGTGAGAAGGAGAAGCAGACTCCCCACTGAGCAGGGAGCCTGATGTGGGACTTGATCTCAGGACCCTGAAATCATGACCTGAGCCATAGGCAGATGCCTAATGGACTGAGCCACCCAGGTGCCCTGAGTATCTGGCTCATTTATTTTCGGCTCAGGTCATGATCTCAGGGTCATGAGATGGAGCCTCACGTCAGGCTCCACACTCAGTGTGGAGTCTGCTTGGGGTTCTCCCTCTCTCTCTGCTCCTCCCCCTGCTCGCACTCTCTCTAAAAATGAAGAAAAAATGTTTAAAAAATGTGTAATATTAGTTAATATGTAGTGTAAGTGCACACAGCTTTTAGCTGTGTAGTAAACTAATATGCCAGGTTCTGTTTAAGCTCTTTATGTTCCCATTTTACAGATGAGAAAACCCAGGCAGAAAAAGTTGAAATAACTGCCTGAGATCAGACAGCTAGGAAGGAGCAGAGCTGGGATTTGAACCCAGTCTGGGTCTAGAGCCTACACACTTAGAACCTATGCTTCATTATGCTGCCTCAGTTTACAAAGTGGAAATTTCCATAAATTCCAGTCCTCTAAACAAAACTTAATTAGCTCTTGCTCTTGATTAACAAATTACAATAAGAAAATGGTGCCCTTTTTAAACTAAAATTGCAAAATAGTATCCATGTTTTGTTTATTTTATACCTGATACATTTGCTAAAGTTAAATAAAAGAAATACCAAAAATTAGCAAGGATTTTAAACATGAATCCACGGTTTCTTAATATCAGATGGAAAAGTCTTGGATTCTATGGAAATATGCCTTTGTCTTGGATCTGTCCAGTGTCAGGCCTGGATGGTAATGTCGCACTCGCGTGGGCTGAGGCCTCAGCCCTTCTTTGGTCAGCTCCCCCGCCCTTGCTGGACTGTCCTGAAAGAGGTGCTCCTGCACACTGGGACCCCCACCCCACGCAGACCAGTCCAGAGCTTGTTCCCTGCCTTCGAGGCATGCTCCCCTTCTCCCTTCTTATCCTCCTCTCCCCATCTCTTCGGCTGGCTTGCTCTCCACCCACGGGCTGTGCTAGGGTGGCTCTTTCCTCAAAAGTCTCCCTCCCTTGAATGCCTCACCTCTGTGAGTTCTTTTAAACTGAGGTAACGAATTTTAAATGGGGGCTAATACTTAACTTGCCTGGTGGTTCTGGTGGTTGTGAGTATCCACGACAACTGCCTCAGCTGCCATGGTTACCGTTTCTTTATTGTCGTCTGCCCACCCCACCCCCGTCATGCTGCAGCAGGTCTCATGTAGTCACTTGTCAACTTCTGTCCCATGCTAGACGAAATCTTGTGAAGGTAGCAACATTGTCTCCTTTATCTTGGACTACCACTCACACTGGCCAAATGAGATTACTTGGATAAATGAAAAAAAATGGCTTTTCTGCCTAAAAATAGCTATTTATAAGCTACTGCTCAGGAATATTAGTGGGTGGATATTGTTGTATTTATACTATGTCAGAGAAGACCACGTGTAGCTTGCCATCATCCCAGCTAACCTGTCCCTTAGCTTCCCCAGAAGACGGACAAAGGCAACTGGAGGGGCTGGTGAACATGCTGGCTTCTATCCAGGTTGCACCCAGAACTCAACCGTTTCCTCTGGCTACATTCCGAGGCTTTCAGTCCCCCAGTGTTGTGTGGCAGTGGGAGAAATGCAGGCATGATGGATCCCAGGCCCTTCCCTAGTCAGCGACACAGATCCCCGGGCCCCACATGACGCAGTTCAGTTAGTGCACAGATGGGGAAGTGAGGACTCATCAAGATTTTTAAGTTCACTGCAGCTCGTTTGTAAAAGGGTTTTTCTGAAGATACTTGAGTCTGACTATATGTTGTTATCTGTCTTGTGTTGTTTCTGGCAAATATCTCTAGCCCTGATTGTAAGCTGTTATACTTAGAGATCTTCCTTTTTTTTTTTTTTTTTTTTTTTTTTTTTTTTTTTTTTTGTTT
>NW_023247250.1:0-2546 GCF_002007445.2 Ailuropoda melanoleuca | reverse complement strand
TGTGTGTGTGTGTGTGTGTGTGTGTGTGTTGGGAAGAGTTCATGGAGACAGTGTTAGCTACCCTGTGCTATCCTGTATGAGTATGACAGATGGGTAGAGAAGTTAGAGATAAATTGATTTTTTAAGGCAGAAACTTGGGGAACAACTCCAAGAGCTAGGACTTGATGCTTGAATGTAATGTTCACATCAAGAAGTGACAAAGCTGAGAATCCAAAGGATTGCACAGGAACTTGCACACTATAACAAAGTATCAGTTTATGTTTCTTTCTTAAATAGATGGCATGAAGCCATAAGCCGTAGTATGTATACTTTATAAATATCATCCTTCTGGTTGTGTAGAGAGTCCATAGGCTAAAAAATGCAGGAAAACATTATGTGGTTATGTGTGGTTCAACTGGGTCATGATAGATAAGACCAATTTCAATAACCATTAGGAGGCCAAAAGACAAGAATAAACTTCCAATAGAAGAAAAATAAGAGCAAAAAAGAAACAGATGTTAACAAACAAGCCCTCTACAGCTTTGTTAATCTGTGTCTCTTTGGAAAGTAGAATGTGTACCACTCACAGGAGCTTGAAGTAGTCAAAGCCTCTTCTAAGAGGTTTCTGTTTTGCCTATGTGTCAGTCCAAAGACCTTCATGGCCATGATGTTAGTTTTAGCACTATATTAGTTACATGTAATGTATTTGATGTGTCCTAGAATTAATAATATCTCTGCCTAGTTGAACATTAGAGATGGTCCTCTGCAATAGTTGGTGGGAGAAAGGGCTGGGATTGTAGGGGATGCAGTGGAGGCTGTAAGTGGTAAATGATATTCTTCTTTCAGCCTCAAGGCTGAAGTATTAAAAAAGAATAGAATATCATAACATCAGACTATCAACTTTCCACACTACTTGTATCATGGGTGTCCTAAAATTCTCAACAGCTCTTTTTTAACCTGTTTTTCAATATTTATGCATTCCCTTTTGTTTTAGAACATTGAAGTCTATAGAACCTTATTGGCTATCCTAGATAGCTGGTCAAGTTCCTGATATTTTCAAATAACTTATTCTAGCACCATTTACTATAACTGGGGTACTGTTGGAGATTTGCTATGGAGCAAAACATGCTTATCTTAGTAGCTATGTTCATATTTTGGAGTTCCATAAAGCCAGTTTTACATTCTGGCTTATATTTATCCCTTTTTTTTAAATTGAAGTATAGTTGTTACACAATGCTACATTAATTTCAGGTGTACAACATAGTGATTTCACGACTCTCTACCAAACCAGTTCTTTTACCAAACCTGTCTTACAAAGCAATTAAATTATACTTTCTTCAATGTATTTTCATAATATTTTCATCTTATGCCTATTATTAATATTTTTTCTTGATATTGTTATTCTGAGATTTTTTTCTCAATACAAGTAATTGAGTTTAGACAAATCAAAGAAATATGATTGAGTTATTTTTAGCATTTAAATTTTATTTTTATTAATTTCTCCCACCTTATCTTATGATTAACACTTAGATTCTAAATAGATCTGAAATAATTCTTCATACCCAAAATATATCAACCCTATATAAAGGACTTGTTCTTAGGTCTATTGTTGAGCAACATTATGTTTCTCATTCAAGTCAAATTTATCACTGCCATCTAAAAAAGTCATTACTTCTAGCCATTAGCTACCCCCTGCTTCCTTGAATGAGTAGTACATGGGATTTTGTGGACATTGAAAATATGCAGATTAGAATTTAGACATTTACTAAAGTATTAGAGTAAATTTCCATGTAACAAAACTGAGTAAAATCAACTTGCTTCTGAACATTTTGCTTTCCTGAACAGTGGGAGTCAGCTGTTAAAAGTTTCAAAGGGGTTTAAAGTATGATATCAAAAGACATAAATATCAGTGATAATAAGGCTTAATATGAGGGCAAAATACAAGGTTTGATAACCTAGAAGAAGAAAAATACAGGGTCATTATTCATGAATTGTATGAAATGAAATATTCTACCTGTAAAGAATGTCTAAATATATATATAATGTAAATCACAAATAATATGGTTATTATAAGTATATATAATGTGTTTAAGAATGAACAAAATTGCAATATCCAGAAAAGTGCATTCCATGGGTTGTGATTTTAACGTGAAAATTTATGTAAATGCAGACACAAGCAATAATGATTGATAATTTAGGGTTTAAAATACTTATTGAGTTGTAGTTAACACATGTTATTGTATTAGTTTCAGAAAAACAACACAATGATTCAACATTTATATATATATATGAAATTACCACCAGAAAAAATTTACCTACCACCTGTCAGCACACAAAGTTGTTAATATTATTAATCATATTCCTTATGCTATACATTGTACCCTGTGTCTGATTTATTTTATAACCAGAAATTTGTAACTTTTACTCCTCTTCTCCCATTATGCCCAGTTCCTCATCCCTCTCTTCTCTGGAAACCCCTCAATTGCTCTCTGCATATGAGTCTGTTTCTGTTTTTCTGTTGTTAATTTTTGTTGTTGTTCATTTATTTTCTTTCTTTTTTTTTTTTT
>NW_023247249.1:0-2545 GCF_002007445.2 Ailuropoda melanoleuca | reverse complement strand
AGTGGGGTCTTTATCTGGTTTTGGAATCAAGGTAATGCTGGCCTCATATAATGAGTTTGGAAGTTTTCCTTCCATTTTTATTTTTGGAACAATTTGAGAAGAATAGGTATTATAACTCTTCTTTAAATGTTTGGCAGAATTCCCCTAGGAAGTCATCTGGCCCTGGACTTTTGTTTTTGGGGGAGATTTTTGATTACTGATTCCATTTCTTCACTGTCTATCAGTCTGTTCAAGTTTTCTATTTCTTCCTGCTTCAGTTTTGGTAGTTTATCTGTTTCTAGGAATTTATCCATTTCTTCCAGATTATTCAATATGTTGGCACATAATTTTTCATAATATTCTCTTATTATTATTTGTATTTCTGTAGTGTCGGTTGTGATCTCTCCTCTCTCATTTGTGATTTTATCTATCTTGGTCCTTTCTCTCTCTCTCTCTTTTGTTGAAAAGTCTAGGTAGGGGGGTTATTAATTTTATTAATTTTTTAAAAGAACCAGCTCCTTGTTTCATTGATCTATTGTACTGGGGTTTTTTGTTTCTATGTTATTTGTTTCTGTTGTAATCTTTATTATTTCCCTTAATTCTGGTGACTTTAGGCTTGATTTGTTGCTCTTTTCCAGCTCCTATAGGTGTAAGTTTAGGTTGTGTATTTGAGACGTTTCTTGTTTCTTGAGGAAGGCCTGTATTGCTATATACTTCCCTCTTAGGACTGCTTTTGCTGTGTCCTAAAGGTTTTGGGGCTGTTGTGTTTTCATTTTCATTTGCTTCCATGTATTTTTTTAATTTCTTCTTTAATATCCTGGTTGACCCATTCATTCTTTAGTAAAATGTTCTTTAACCTCCATGTATTTGTGGTCTTTCTGAATTTTTTATTGTGATTGACTTGTGGTTTCATAGCATTGTGGTTGGAAAATATATATGGTATGATCTCAAACTTTTTGTACTTGTTGAAGCCTGAATTGTGACCCAGCATGTGATCTATTCTGGAGAATGTCCATGTGCATCCAAGAATGTGTATTCTGCTACTTAGCATGAAATGTTCCGAATATACCTGTTAAGTCCATCTGGTTCATTGTGCCATTCAGTGCCATTATTTCCTATTGATTATCTGCTTAGATGAACTGTCCATTGATGTAAGTGGGTTGTTCAAGTCCCCTACTATCATTGTACTATTAGCAATGAATTCCTTTACGGTTGTTGTTGTTTTATATATTTGGGTACTCCCAAGTTGGGCATAAATATTTAAAATTGTTAGATCTTTTTGTTGGATAGACCTCTTTATTATGATATAATTACTTTCTTCATCTTTTGTTACAGTCTTTGGTTTAAAATCCAGTTTGATATAATTATTGCTTTCTTTTGATGTCCATTGACATGAAAAATATTTCTCCATCCCCTCACTTCCAGTCTGGAAGTGCCTTTGGTTTAAAATGAGTCTCTCATAGGCAGTATATAGATGGGTCTTGTTTTTTTTTTAATCCACTCGGACACCCTATGTCTTTTGATTGGAGCACTTAGTCCATTTACAGTAAGAGTAATTGTTGATAGATATTAATTTAGTGTCATTTTATTACTTGTTTGTCACTGTTTTTGGAGATTTCCTCTGTTCCTTTCCAGTCTTTGTCACTTTTGGTCTTTCTTTCCTACTCAAGGAGTTTCCTTTAATATTTCTTGCAGGGCTGGTTTAGTGGTCACTAACTCCTTTAGATTTTGTTTGCCTGGGAAACTCTCTCTCCTATTCTAAACGATAGCCTTGCCGGATAGAGTATTCTTGGAGCAGATTTTTCCCATTCAGTACATGGTATATATCATGCCACTTTCTTCTTGCCTACCACATTTCTTTGGTGATATATGCTGCTAACCTTATTTGTTGTCCCTTGTAAGTTAGGGACTTCTTTTGTCTTGCTGCTTTTAGGAATTTTTCTTTATGCCTATGTTTTGCAAATTTAACTACAATAGGTCTTGTTGTTGGCCTGATGTTGTTGATTTTGTTGGGAGTTCTCGGTGCCTCCTGGATTTGGATGTCTATTTCTTTCTCCAGATTAGGGAAGTTTTCAGTTATAATTTCCTCAAATAAATCTTTCCTCTCTCTTTCTCCTCTGTAACTCCTACAATATGAGTGTTATTATGCCTTATGGAGTTACTGAGTTCCCTAAGTCTACATTTGTGGTCTAATATTTTTCTTTCCCCATTCTTTTCAGCTTCATTATTTCCCATAATTTTATCTTCTGTATTATTTGTTCCTCTCCTTCTCCCATCCTTGTGGTCATTACATAGAGTTGGCTTCAAATCTTGGTTATTGCATTTTTCATTGCTGCCTGACTGGTTTTTAGGTCTTTATCTCTGCAGTAAGAGACTCCCTGATGTCTTTGATGCTTTTGTCAAGCAAGCCCAGCTAGTATTCTTATGCTTGTTGCTTTAAATTCTGGATTAGGTATATTACTTATATATTTTTAATTAGATCCATGGCCGTGACCTTTTCTTATTCTTTCTTTTGGGATGAATTGCTCCATCCTGGCATTTTGTCTAGGTCTCTGTCTTCTTCTCT
>NW_023247248.1:0-6880 GCF_002007445.2 Ailuropoda melanoleuca | reverse complement strand
TCCAGTTCTTAAACTTCCCTTCTCTAGAACTGTGAGAAGTAAATGTCTCTATTGTTCAAGCCACCCAATCTGGGGTATCTTGTTAGAACAGCCCAAACTGACCAAAACAACCGTCAATCTCCCTATAATCCCCCTATCCCAACTCTAGGTAACCACTAATCGACTTTCTGTCTCTAAAGATTTGCCTCCTCTGGACACTACATTATAACCCTTGGGCAGCTTATCACAAAGCCAGATGTGGAAACTGCTTTTACTTCTCACATAAGAATGGCATGTTAATGGAAAATAGTTGGGGAGGGGTGTTAAACAAAAAAAATAGTAGGAAGCCCAAGAAGCTGATTTTCAAAATTAAGACGTAAGTAAAGAAATAAAAATACTGAGCGGTGTGGAAAAACAGAGACACAGGATACATTTGATAAAACCTTTAAGGTTTGGGGTCAAGAAATCATGTACCTTTTCATCAACTGTAAGAACAAAAATCAGAAAGTTTGAACTTAATAGAAATAAAAACAGGAGCACCTGGGTGGCTAAGTCGTTAAGTGTCTGCCTTTGGCTCAGGGGGTGATCCCAGGGTCCTGGGATCAAGCCCCACATCGGGCTCCCTGCTCTGCCGGGAGCCCACTTCTTCCTCTCCCTCTGCCCCTGCTTGTGTTCCCTCTCTCGCTGGCTGGCTGTCTCTCTGTCAAATAAATAAATAAAATCTTAAAAAAAAGAAAAAGAAAAGAAAAAGAACTGAACTGCCTTACTGAGATCATATTGGATGGAATTGAAACACTAGGAAAAGTTAAGGGTTTAGAAAGAGCTTAAGATAATACATCAGTATTTTGCTGTCAGCAAAATGATCATGAAAAGAAATATAACTTCGCCGTCTAAATAGCCCCTGAAACCAAGATTAGGAACCAGCCGCCAGCCAGGGTAGACCACTGATACATTGTGCAGTATTTTTATAAGTGACTCTCCTTCATTTTCAGTTCCTTGACTTAGCAGAAACTCCAGTGCCTGCCTGGCCCTGGTGCCTCTGCCTGGCACACACCTGCCACATCTGCAGTGCTGAACTCCTCGCGTGCCACCTCCTGAAGAGTGCCCTGTCTGTTCTCTTCCTCCTAATAATGCCTCCGTGACCCTCAAAACTCATTCCCAGTATCACTCACGTCACCTAACCTGCAAAACTGTTTGGTACTTGAGTGTGAGGTCTGGAGCTCTGGCTTCTGCAGACTTGGATTGGAATCTCAGCCCTTTATGGCTCTGTGGCCAGCAGCTGGTGAATTACCCTTTCTAAGACCTGTTTTTCTTATCTGAAAAAATCCCGTTAGTGATACCTCTCTCCAAGGGTGTCTTTGAGGATCAACTGAGAAAATGTCTATGAGGCACTTAACCCAAAGCCTTGACTTATTATGGTGATCCGTCAACACATGGTAGGTGTGTATCCTTTTTTCATAATCATTATCAAATTTCAAGTTTCTGTTTCTTCCTGGCCTATAAATTCTGTAAGGATTTAGACCATATCTTATTAGCCTGTGTATCTGCAGCACCTCTCGTTGGCTCAGATGCATAGTAGCCACTCAAAAACGCTGAATGAGCCCTTGTATCTGGCAGAGGAAGGGTTTGTTAGGGGAAAGATGAGAGGATAATTTGCATTGCTTTCTGCATATTTTTGTCTCCTGCGAGAAATCTACATTCAGACTTAACAGTTTGGGAAATTAATATCTGTTAAATAAAATCTATATTAACAAACCATCGATAATGTTATAATGGTAATTTTTTAAAGCTTTTACATTTTGAGAGAGTGAACAAGCAGGGGGAGAAGGGTGGCGCAGAGGCAGAAGGAGAAGCACACACACTGCTGAGCAAGGAGCCACATGAGGGACTGGATCCCAGGATCCCGGGATCATGACCTGAGCCGAAGGTGGATGCTTAACCAGCTGAGCCACCCAGGTGCCCTGATGGTAATTATTTTTAAAAGTTAGTAAAAATAGGGGTGCCTGGGTAGCACAGTCGTTAAGCGTCTGCCTTCGGCTCAGGGGCGTGATCCCGGAATGGGAGTCCCACATCAGGCTCCTCCGCTGGGAGCCTGCTTCTTCCTCTCCCACTCCCCTGCTGTGTTCCCTCTCTCTCTGGCTGTCTCTCTGTCACATAAATAAATAAAATCTTTAAAAAATAATAATAATAACTTACTCTTTCCCTCTTGCCTCCTGCAGGTATCCTTATATTCTTTTGAGTTTGTTTAACTAAAGATTAGAAAATATTTTATTTATTAATGTTCTAAAAATATTTTTTCATCAACTAATATCATCTCCCCCATAAAGAAAATGACTGTATGTAGCATTCTAAATCATTGCCTCCCTAAGGCAATCAGTGATAAACATACTTTTCTGAACAAGAATCTCAAAGACAAATGAAAGCTTCCAGCTGCCTTGAAAATAGTTTTGAGACTAAACCAAAAATTTCTTTAAGCCCCAGACAATCTTTGGGTTTGCAGTGAAGTGAAATAATTTTCTTTCCCTGCTCTCAAGCCAGGACAAACAGATAGAGTATGTGGCAAGACCATATTACCTTGCCTGAACACATCCTTTTCTGGGTTCGCTGTACACCACAGAAAGTACAGTGTCTACATTACTGGCATCGTGGCAGAACTCCCACCTCAGTTGTGCCTCTGAAGAAAAGAAATTAATTTCTTGTCTTTAAGGATGGGAGAAAACCCACATCACAGTTGCGATTTCATTAAGTTTTCAATAGAAGGGAACAGGATAATTTAAAATAATCAACATGCACATATCTGAAAATGCTTCTAGCTGCCCCAATTATAATGATAAACAGTGCATGTTTTCCAAATATTATATCAAACAAAAGCAATAGCACTCAGCAAAGTCTTGATGATACTAATTTTACTCAGCCATTTACTGAGCACCTGGAATGTTCTAGTACCCTGCTAGGTGCTAGTGGTGGTACAAACATAAAGACATGTCCAGGAACTGAGGCAAGCATCTGAACTCATGAATTCTGTCATTGCGCTGCTCATTTATAGCTGTGAACAGTGCATCACAGCTTGGAGGAGAAAGCATCTCCCTCTCCAGGGTGCTGGAAATGGCTTTCCAGATTAGATGACACTTGAGCTGAAAGATGAAATATTTTCCAGGCAGAGATTGGTGAAGGAAGCATTTAAGACAGAGGGAACAGCACGTACAAACAGGAGGACTTAAAAAAGTATAGTGAGTGGTCTACAGAGTTATGTTAGACTCAGATTGAGAGGGACCTTGTGTGCCAGATTTAGACATTTGGATTTTATCCCGAAGCAATGGGGAAGTGGGAGAGGCTTTAAAGTTAGGAGTATGGACCTGGTGGAGTATTAAGGATAAAATGGTATGGGTGGCAGGGAGACAGTCCTGGCTCTGGGAAAGACGAAGGAAGTGGAAATGGAGAAATCAGGTTCAAGAGATGTGTTTTTTGGAGTTTGTTTTTGTTTTTTAAGGTAGAATCAGCACAATTTGGTGACTGACCAAATGTGGGGATAAGGGATAAAGTTCTTTGAGGTTGGCTTATTCACATGACTTCAGTGTTATAAAAGGAATTCCGTTCTGTGACTTCAGCATGTGTCTCCAGCCAAGATCCCTTGTGAGGTGCAGCGTGAGCCCCCTGGCTGTGTCAGTCAGGCAGCAGGTAGCTATCCTGCACTTCTGACTTTCTGACTGTAGGGAGAGACACAATAGAAGATGAAGGAACCTACCCCTCCCTGAAGAGAAGCTCTTCCCTGATTGTGCCCACCCTCCCTCCCCCAGATCTCTGAATGAGGTTCATCAGAAGGGCATCCAGAGATGGAAGTAGTTAGGTGGATAGGACTGAAATAGAATGAGATGTTCCTTAGTTCCCTTCAAGTATGTTTTTTGAATCTAAAAGACGGGACACAGGTTGATAAAGAATGCCATAGGTATAAAATCGGGAGGAATCCAAAGAGACCATGTGTCCCTGAGTATCATTCTTGACACCATTCTGTGGTTCAACCAGGAAAAGAACATTTAAAGGAGACTTGGAAGCACTATGCCAGCTTCCCCAAGGCTTTCTAGAACTATGTTGTCCTCCCCACTACTGGATTTATCTGAGACTGCTTCCTCTCTATGCTTATCTGCCATCCAGACTGGACAAAATCTGTACTTCTTTGGCCCAGACCCAATTCTGGCAATGGGGAAGCAAAAGAAAGTGTTTTCTTTCTGTCCTGTGGGAACATAGATCTTAATTCAACAATATTCATTGAACGTGCATTATATATATCAAGCAAGAGAGAAGTGTAATTGCCATAGCGTTTTAGAACAGTATTTTTCAACTGTGGGTCATGACCTATATTAGTGGTCATAAAATCAATGTAGGAGGTTGTGACCAGTATTTTAAATAATTTTACGTAAGTAAAATATAACACAATAGAAAATATCCAAACAAGGTCGCCTGGATGGCTCAGTTGGTTAAGCGTCCAACTCTTGATCTTGGCTCAGCTCTTGATCTCAGGGTCATGAGTTCAAGCCCCCCCCCCCCACCGCCAACTGTGTTGGGCTCCACACTGGGTGTGGAGCTCACTTAAAAAAAAAAGAAAATATCCAAACAAAGAATAATTTCATAAATTTTGTGTCTGTTCTATGTGTGTGCATAAAGATGTAAAATGTGTTTCTAACTGGAACATAGCCAAAAGTTTTTCTTTAAAAACTTTTTAAAAAATATTGTATCTGGACTACTTATTGAAAACAGTTCATTTGAATGAGAGTTTACTACAGGCCTGGGAATCAAATCCCCATGTGAGTGCTGGAAATCAGTTCTAGTCATAGCAGGTCTATAAAGGAATTTTCAGAGACAATCTGTTTGTAAGATTGAGGCAGGTTCTTACTTCTGAATTTAGGGGGAAAAAATTTAGTAGATTTATTCATTTCCTAGGGCTGCTGTAACAAACAGAGTGGCTTAAAACAACAGAAATTTATTGTCTCACTGTTCTAGAGGCCAGAAATCCCAAATCAATGTGTTGGCAGGGCCATGTAAGCTCTGCAAGCTCTGGAGAAGGATCTGTTCCAGGCCTCCCTCCTGGCTTCTAGGAGTTCCTTGGCCTGTGGCAGACACAACTCGGTCTTCACACTGTGTTCTCCCTGAGTGCGTGTCTATCTTTGTGTCCAAACTTCCCCTTTTTGTAAGGACGCCAGGTATACTGAATTAGGGCCCATTCTAATGATTTCATTTTAACTTGATCACCTCTGTAAAGACCCTGTTTCTAAGTCACGTCACATGCTGAGGTACTGGAGGTTGGGGTTTCCACATATCTTTCTGAAGAGATACAATTCAACCCATAACGAATATATTTCAGATTTCCACTAGGTGATCAAGAAAGTGGTAAAGACATTTTCCAGTCTTATTGAGAAAAAAGTTATCAATTTTTGGAAGTCTTTTTGTTTTGTCTGTTTATTTTGCCTTGAAAATAATAGGTCTTAATGTTGGTTAAAAATTCATGTCCTGTGAATATTAATAGCTTCAGCCCTTTGGATTAACCCTTTGGTCAGGAAAACGTATTTACTCTTAAACTTCAATAATTTGTTTTTTTTTTCTACTGGAAAGGCATTGTGTTCTTAGTCAGAGCTTACAAATAATACAACTAAACAAACAAAACTTATGATAAAGTATATAAATACATCTACAGAAATATTCCCCCAGAATTGTAGCTGAAAACACTAAGCCATGAACCAACCTGAAAACACTTACATTTGTTTCCCAAGAACAGGGAGATTGTTTTTCTTTTCCATATCCCGAATGGGGCTCTGAGCACACCAGCTGCTCCATCCCTCCCCCGTTGGAGTGCCCATGGTTCATGCCCCGGACTGGGTTTAAATTGAAAATGGTCAAGGAAGTGTGGCACTTGGGGTTTTGCAGAGGAGGGGAGGAAAGAAAATGTGCTAACTTTACTCACTTCATCATTCTCTAAGAAAATTCTCTTCAACGTGAAGAAAAACCTTGAATTCCAGAAAGAAAAAAAGTTCACTTAATACTTTTAATTGTATCCGTTTGCTCCCTCACTTTAGTCTCTCCTGTTAGCTCTTTGTTCTGTGTTAAGCCCCCACAGATGGGTTTCCTAGTTTCTCCCATGAATGTAGCTTAATCCTTAGGATTTACCTGGCTTTTTTTTTTTTAACTCCTCAGTACTCAAGGAACACTTGCAAACTATTTCTTCTAGCTCAAATCACTTGAGAATCACTTGAGTTGAAGTGTGTACTAAATATGCAGATGATGTTCATTTTTTTTTTTTTTTGGTAGCCAGCCACAATAACCAATTAGAACGTTGGACTCATTGGAACATTTATCAGAACAGTTCAAAAGGGAAATGAATGGAATGGTGATTTGATCCAGCTGTGGAAGGTCCCTTCTGAATACCACACTGAGGATTTTCCCCACAGTATTTGGTTTTCCTCAGATATAGAAAGTGCCCTACATTTTGTGATATCCGTTAGCTTCCTGTGTAATTAAATTGATAGACATTGTGTCCTGTGGCTTCAGGTTTGAAATTAGTGCTGCTCGTGAAGAAACTAAGTCTAGGTATCATTCATTTCTGTGCATTTACCAATATTGAGCCCTATAAATACATTTGATTAAGACCCCACTAAAAATATAGCATCTGTTATTGCCCTTCTCAATTGTAGCTTCCTAGATTTGGACTGTTACTTGGGTCTATTAGATAAATGTTCTTCCCAGAGGCAGTTGTTTTGAGAGAACATATCACATGTCTGAGGACATGAAGCATCCGATAGCCTAACATGCATGAGGTAGCTGCCCAAATCTCTCAATGTATGTTCAAATTTTAAAAAGAGGAAAAAACGATAAACTAATTGGCTGCTTAAGCTAGGAATTCAGAGTTAGG
>NW_023247247.1:0-2545 GCF_002007445.2 Ailuropoda melanoleuca | reverse complement strand
CTATTGTAGGTGTGTGGATTCAGCAGCAATCATGACACGTAAGATACAGCTTTGGCAGACATTGTGGTTGAAGAGGAAAGAGTGACTCATTATAAAATAAGCAACCAACAGGGAAAATATCCAAGAGTTAAAATGGGGTAGTGGGAAGGGGTGTGAGTAGGTGGATAATTTCAGCTGTGTGGTCAAAGACAACCTCTCTTTTTCAGCAGAGGTCTCTATGAGAGAAAAAGCCAGCCATGACAAGATCAAGGGAAAGGGCTTTATAACCTGTGCTGTGATCTTTTCGGGTGATCCTGATGCATTTAGTTGATTATTCCAGAAAGCAATTTCCTGCAACCTCATTATCTCTAGCCAGAACTAGTCCCAAAGAAAACAGGCCTCTCAGGTAATTTACATACACTTTAAAATTTTAGAACATTGCTTATAAAGGGCTGAAAAATCTCTTTGCCTTCTTGTAAATGACTTGGACCTTGACTTGCAATCAACTTATACTGAAGGCACAAGTCAAATCGACAGACCATTACACATTTCAAATGATTTTTTTTAAATCACAAAATCTGAAATATATTCATAAAACTTAATAAGATAATCATTTAATCTGGATGATAAACATTCACGCCAATCTCTCTATAATAAAGGTACAACAAGTAGGAGGTGACTCCTTCACATATCACATGGAATCCAACTGCCCATCAAAATGATCTGGACATTGTAAAGCTGTCTTATTCTCCCAAGATCATTGATTATTAATTGGACATTGATGAGTTTTGATGAAAGAAACATTTTTAATTTAGGTTTGTGGGGGACCTTATAACATGGTGAAAGAGTCAGAGAGACTGATGAAAGGAAAAGATTAATGCCCATGTAGTGCCAGGAGGGTGACTAATGTGACTACTTCCTTATGAAACTGTAGCTCTCACACTGTTGATTCGAATTTTAACCAAACAAAGCAGATTTGAAGCTCATGCATTGACTTTTGCCCAAGAAGATTTGAAAGTTCTTTTTACCGGAATTAGAAACTTTATTCCAGTAATGAGAAAAGCTTTTCCTAAGCAGAATTAGATAATTATCATACTTGTGAACAAATTGGCTTTAGCCACAATGAATAATACACATGGGCACAAGAGACTAAAATGTTACTACACAGTACTTTTTATTTAGTATGGAAATACTAAGCAGCCAGAACTATAAAAACATAAGGAATTCATTTGCAATTGCCATTTCTCCATATTAATGACATGGTGGTAATGAGTGTTTTATGGTATTTATTATACATTTTTAATTTAGATTCAATGTGTCTGCATTTTTTCTTTCTGAATATGAATATTTCTATACCTATATATATCTATATCCATATTCATATTTATATTTGATTCTATATCTATACCTACCTATATCTAGAATAAGAATGCATTCTTCAATTAATTATAGCATCCCCCGTGTGGCCCTCATTATAGTTTCCTTTGAAATATAACAGGAATCCTATCTCTACTCCCCTAAAACAAAGTTTCATTTTGAATTGAAGATATATCTCACAATGCCTTTCCATTCTTCCTTAGAGAAGTCATCTGTCAACCTTCAATACAGTCAGAATGCCAGGAGCAAAATGGAGAAAACTGAAAGCAGAGCCTCCTTTTTAAGACCAAGAGAATAGATAAAAGACCTGTTTGAATGAATAAAATAGCAATTTAAAAATCCCTGTTATCTATGGCCATATAATAAACAACCCTAAAATTTAGATTTATCATTCTCTGTCACATTTCTGTGAGATGACTGAACATAACTGGATGGTTCTGGTGTGGGGTCTCTCGGGCAGTTGTAGTCAAACCCAGTTGGGCTGGATGGCCAACATGACACACTGCCGTGACTGGCCATTGACGCTAGCAGCACAGGCAGGGCTTCTCCCTGTGACTTGGGCTTCTCACATGATGGCAGCTGGGCTCCAAAAGCAAGTATTCCGAGAGCCCAAAAGTAGAAGTGTATTCGTTGTCTACTGCTGTGTAACAAATGACCACAAACTTGGTGGGATAAAACAACACCCACTTATCATCTCATAGCTTCTGTAGGTTGGAATCTGGGTACCACTTACTTCACTGGATCTTCCGCTCAGTATCTCACAAGACTACAAACAAGGTGTCAGCCAGGACTGGAGTCTCACCTGAGGTCCAAGGTCATTTTCCAAGTTTGATGGTTGTTGGTAAAATCCATTTCCTTGCAGCTATAGAACTGATGGCAGTTTGCTTCTTACCTCTCATACAGTTTATTCATTTAAGATGTGCAATTCAAAGGTTTTTAGGATATTCAGTTATTCAACTATTAGCACAATCTGATTTCAGAGCATTTTTGTTATTCCAAAGAAACATCAGCAGTGACTCTACATTCCACCCCCATTTCTAGCCCTGGTGACCATTAATCTATTTCTGTGTGTAGATTATATTGATCTGGCCATATTCATGAAATCATCCAATATATCAGTTTTTGTGGTCGGCTTCTTTAACTTAGCATAATGTTTCTAAGGTTCAGCCATATTGTATCTTGTATTAGT
>NW_023247246.1:0-2543 GCF_002007445.2 Ailuropoda melanoleuca | reverse complement strand
GGAGCCTGCTTCTTCCTCTCCTACTCCCCCTGCTTGTGTTCCCTCTCTCTCTGGCTGTCTCTCTCTCTCTCAGATAAATAAATAAAATCTTTTAAAAAAATGTTTTTAAAAATAGTCATCTTGAAAATGTTATTCAGTATTTCATTGCTCAGTATTCGGCTGTGCCACCTACATGTTACACAGATTAAAGTCTCTAAAAGGGGTGCCTGGCTGGCTCAGTCAGTAGAGCATGCGACTCTTGATCTTCGGAATTGTGAGTTTGAGCGCCACATTGGATGCAGAGTTTACTTTAAATAAATAAGTAAAAATAAAAAATAAATCTCTAATAAACTATAGCCAACCCCTGCACTAATTATACTCTGGGCAGTGGACTTTACATTACGTGTAAAAGGTTCTATTTTACAACAGGGATTGCTAAGAGTAAATTGTACTTGACATTGCATAAAATACAACAGGCATAGAGTCCACCTGCAGAAGCCTGAAAGAGTATGCTCTTGAATATGGTCGTTCCTCAAAAAATTAAACAGTTACTATTTGATCCAGCAATTCCACTTCTGAGTATGTACTCAAAAGAAAGCAGGAACTCAAACAATATTTGTATACCCACGTTCATAGCAGCATTATTCACAATAGCCAAATGATGGAAACAACCCAAACATCCATCAGTGGATGAATGGATGAACAAAATGTGAGATAGATAGACATATATATAGACAGACAGATAATGAAATGCTATTCAACTTTTAAGAAATGTAATTGATACATGCTACAACATGGATGAACCTTTAAAATATTGTGCTAAGTGAAATAAACCAAATTTAAAAAGGACCAATATTGGGGCACCTGGCTGGCTCAGTTGGAGCATGTGACTCTTGATCTCAAGGTTGTGAGTTTGAGCCCCACGCTGGGTGTAGAGATTACTTTAAAAAAATAAAATCTAAAAAAAAAAAAAATGGACCAATATTGATTCCACTCATGTGCAGTACCTAGAGTAGTCAAATTCATAGAGACAGAAAGTAGAATGATGGTTGCCAGGGTCTTAGGGGAGGGAGGAATGGGAAGTTATTGTCTAATGGGGACAGAGTCTGGTAAGGGAAGATGACAAAGTTCTGGAGATGGAATACACTTAAAGTGACTGAACTGTACACTTTAAAGATGTTTAAAATGGTAAATTGTACATTTAGCACAATGAAATTTTTTTGACTAGAAAAAGAACTATATTAGCATGTGGGCAAGGGGAAGAGGAGAACTAAAGGCAGACTGAGTATTTAAGTAATTAAATGCTTCTCAAATTTGTGTGTCATCCTTGTGCAGGGCCCATGCCAATCTTCTCTGTATCATTCCAATCTTAGTATATGTGCTGCTGAAACGAGCACCAGTATTTAAATTAAAATAAGAATTAATAAAATGCTAAATCAGTATCACCCAATAACAGGAGTCTGTAATCTCTTGGTCTGTGCCATAATCAGACTAATCTGAGGCGTCATGTGTATTTTGAGGTACCTATTTTTAAAAAGATAGACCAAGGTGAGAGTTACGAGGAAATAGTGTCATCAAAAGTGGTTGAAAGAGCAGGGCTATTTTGGGTGGAGAAGAGAAAGGTAGGGGAACATGATGGCTAGCTCCTCGTAATCGAAAAGCTGTCGCGTACATCTTTCCTGCTGCTCCATTAGGCGGAACCAGAACTGGGGGGTGGAAGCGTTCTCACAGAATCAGAATTTTGGAGGCGAAAAGACTGTTCGTGACTTTGTCACTTGCCTTGGACCACACAGCCGGTGAGGGCGCTCAGGTTTCCAAACAGGGTGTCCTACCTAGCTCCAGCATCCCATGCTTTTCTGGGCGGCGGGCTGATTCCCACGGCCCACCCCAAACCGTCTCCACTCCGCTAACCGCTTCGGTACCCTTACCTCCTCAAAATTAGCTGGGTTCCCCTCCATTTTCCAGGGAAACAGCACCTCACCGAGCGCCCTCTCCCTCCCCCTGCCGGTGCCCCTCCGCCCGCGCCCTCGGTCCCGTCACCCTCCGCCTGCTCGGCGACTCCAGCCCGCAGCAGCGCTCCTGCCTCTTCCCCGGGGACGGCGCGTTCCTTGTCTCGCTCGACCTCTCCGGACTGTGCCGTTCTGCTACCTTCGGTCGCCGCCGGAGGCGTCACACGGACGATTCGCGGCCGAGCTCGTAACTGCGGCTCTGAACCGTCCGCGGGAACGCAGACGCGCGCCCACCGAGCCTCGGAAGTCCGGGGGACGTCTGTGTCCCTCGGAAGCCCGCCAGGAGAGCACGAGTCACTCGGAATACTCTAAACAGAAAATGCAGAATCTGGAATGGGCCTCGCCGGAGCTGAAAGAACAGGAGACTAGGACGTGAGGCATCCTGAAGACCAGCGACGGCCGCGAAGCCTGGGCCAGCCCCTCTCACCTCCCGGAGCTCAGGTCCGAGGGCGAGCTGCGCCACCCAAGGCCGGCCTGCTGGCGGGAGGTGACAGCACAGACTCCTCCGGGTGCAAAAGGACCAGGAAGGAACTAGCCGGACTCCCCCTAGGCCAC
>NW_023247245.1:1951-2237 GCF_002007445.2 Ailuropoda melanoleuca | reverse complement strand
CTACCCAGTCCCCCTGCTGCTCCCAGATGAGACACAGACCTGTGTGTGCATAGCCCTGCACCTGGAACAAAGTGACCCATCCCTGCAGGGCTGGGGATAAAGCTTGGGCAAAAGGGTGCAGCCCCCACACACCCCGTCCCACCCAGCCAGGCTTCACCTGGGGTGTGAACATGACCTGCCTATTGGACATTAACCCCTCATCAACCTGCTTCTGCTCAGAATGGCCCCACCCTACATGACCCCTCTTACACACACACACACACACACACACACACACACACACACA
>NW_023247245.1:1230-1599 GCF_002007445.2 Ailuropoda melanoleuca | reverse complement strand
GGGGTCCCCTTACCCGACTTCCTTCTCCCACAAGAGCCCCCGAGGACCCCTCTCCCCCAGTCACCTAACTGATATATATGGGACATTCCACAATAAGTGCAGAATACAGTCTTTTCTAATGGTCATAGAATATTACCCAAATAGACGGTATGTTGGGTCAGAAATCAAGTCTACAAATTTTAAAAGCCTGAAATTAACTAGATTCTATTCTTAGACCACAGGGGAATTGAGCCTGTAGTCCTAATGCCAAGAAAACCAGGAAGTCCCTCAATGTTTAAAAAATTAAATGTAACTTTGCTGCATATCCTAAGGGTCAGAGAGGGAATCGCAATGGGAATTCTCCACCTTTCCATGTCAGGGCTCACAGAC
>NW_023247245.1:986-1183 GCF_002007445.2 Ailuropoda melanoleuca | reverse complement strand
CACCGTCTAGGGGAGTTAAGCTTCAAATCAGAGCTCTGCCTGCCCCAGCCACACTTAGCAGCCTTGGCCTGTGCCTCCGCCCCCACCTGTCCTTTCTGGTGGCCCTGAGCTAAGGTGGACAACATGGCCATATGGTAATGGGAAACTCTCCACTCCTAGAGATGACGCTGTGAGGGTATTCCTAGTCCCCAGTTAAG
>NW_023247245.1:0-720 GCF_002007445.2 Ailuropoda melanoleuca | reverse complement strand
TATGCGCTCTGCCTGACCCACGACCGCAGGGGCCTTGGGGGCTTTCTAGCTCCAGACCATCTCCAGACTGCAAATCGGCCTGAGCTTAGCCTCTGTGGCCTGTGTTCTTTGCCCCTGGGGGTGGCTCTTTCTCTGCTGCTTGTTTTGTTTTCCTCTGAGCTGCATTTTTTTGTGTGGTACTTTTAATTGACACACATTCTTTCTGAAAATAAGTGGAATAGAAGTCATACTTGTTTCCTAAGTAGATCTGAACATACTCAGTAATAACAGCCTTTTCCCGGGCCCCCTGGGCCTTCATGTGCTTGCCCTAAGACCAACTCCTCGAATTTAAAAAACATATTATACCTTTAACATTTTCAAAGAATTAGTTTGGTTTTTTAAAAACTCAACAATGTCACACTTGTAATCATCCATTAAATAATCTGTAAACCCTGAATGAGCAAGGTTTAACAGAATGAAGGAAGAATTGGCTTTGGGGTGGGGTTTGCGCTCATGTTTACTCACTGGTGCCCCCGCGTGGCCACTCTTCAGATAGCAGTTGGCCGAANATTTAAAAAACATATCATACTTTTAACATTTTCAAAGAATTAGTTTGGTTTTTTAAAAACTCAACAATGTCACACTTCCAATCATCCACTAAATAATCTATAACACTGAATGAGCAAGGTTTAACAGAATAAAGGAAGAATTGGCTTTGGGGTGGGGTTTGCGCTCATGTTT
>NW_023247244.1:0-1084 GCF_002007445.2 Ailuropoda melanoleuca | reverse complement strand
TCAATCCTTGCAGGATGGAACAGGGTATGAAGTGAAGTTTATGATTCTTGAATTGGGTACCAACATTTCATAAAGGGTCCCTTCAACCTAGTTGGTTGCAAAACCAACCAATCATCACCCCTGAAAAGCTCTCAAGGCACTAAGATTAACTGAAGAATAACTGTAACTAACTGAAATGGTGGATAGCAATGCTCATTGTGGTCTCAAGTTCTAATGTCACTTGTTCATGTAACAGATATTTATTAAGCATCTAATGCCAGGCACTGTTTTAGGAGCTAGAGATACAGCAGTGAATAAAACAGGCAAAAATCTCCGCCCATAGGGATCTTAGGATTCAATTTCAAGATTTTTTTTTTAAAAGGTGTTTTTTAAAGATTTATTTATTTTTTTTATTTGACAGAGAGAGAGAACACAAGCAGGGGGAGCTGCAGGCAGAGGGAGAGGGAGAAGCAGGCTCCCCACTGAGCAGGGAGCCCGATGCAGGGCTTGATCCCAGAACCTTGGGATCATGACCTGAGCTGAAGGCAGAGGCTTAACTGACTGAGCCACCCAGGTACCCCATTTTTTAAAAAAATTTTTAAAGATTTTATTTACTTGACAGAGAGAGAGAGAGAGAGAGAGAGAGAACATACAAGCAGGGGGCAAGATTTCTTAAGCAATTATACTGCGTCTTTATTAGGAACTCTTTGCCCTAAGGAGCCACTACTGTGCTGAAGTTGCTGCTTCGCTGGCTGAGGATAAGAGCCCTTGCCCACTTCCCCTCTTAACTCCAGGAGTATGAATGTGATTGCATTAGCTCACCCCTTTCAGGGGCCCCTTCTGAAATGCTTGCTTTGATGCTAAGAATATTTCATGATTACTGGTAAACCCTCCAGTGGCTGCTCTTCAAAGGAAAAGGTACTGGAAATACAAAGAGATGTAAAACATTATAAAATAAGGGATGCTATTAGAAAGTGATATAGGGGCTCCAGAAAGGGAGAACAATAACTAACCTTTCATTATTAAGTTAAACCATGAAAAGAAAAAAAGAGGTACTTCTGTCTAAATAACTTAATCTCTCAGATGAACCAAAAAATGCACAAGA
>NW_023247243.1:5970-9323 GCF_002007445.2 Ailuropoda melanoleuca | reverse complement strand
TTTTTTTTTTCCTTCCCTCTTAGATGGGACAGGACGGCTAGAGTGGGCTAGGGTGGGATGCTTCTGTACTACTTGGAAGGCGGTCTGGGGCTGGATTTGGCTATAACTTTCCCCCAGGACAATTAGACTCTGATAATACCCTGTCTGGTTAGGCTCTGGCTAACTGGTTTCCCCTGAGGGCAGGCTTTACTAAGAACAGTCTTCAGATGTGTTTCAAATGGTTCCTCTTCGCCTCTCCTTGCTAGAGTGTGAGGGGGTGTTTCTCCAGTAGTTACTATGGTAACATGGTCAAGTTCCTGGAGATAAATCTGATAACATTGTGGCGGCACCCTTATGATTGGGTCTCCCTGAAGTCTTTAACTTTCAGATATGTCCACTCTGAGCTTCCAGGAATTCATATACTACAGCTCAGGTTTTCCTACCCACACACTAGTTCTGACAGAATTTTTGCTTGTGAGCCTCTGCTCAGGTATTTGCCTGTCTGCCCAGTCTTGGGGTCAGTGGTTTTCCCTGCATCCTACCCTCTCCAGATCTGAGAAAAGTTGCTGATTTTTCAGTCTGTGCAACTTTTCACTTGTTAGGATGGAGTAGCAACTTCTAAGCTCCCTACATGCAGAACCAGAAACCAGAAGTCCCATGATACTTTCTTCTACAAAAAAAAAACAAAAACAAAACACTTATTTTTAACATTTCTAATGTTTAAAAGTACACCGTATGAAATATTAGTTTTACTATTTTTTCATTCCCTTATGCATACGTAATTGAAAGTCTAATTTTTAAATTTATTGACAAACATTTCTAAAGGTCCCAGTAAATTTGTCATTTTTCTCATTGATTATTAAAGTCATTTTGCACAGTTTCAACTTGCATGATCATTTTGATGTTCTCATACTACTTTGTGAAGCGAGAACTGCTGGCATGTCAAGTGTCACAACCTAATTGCCTAAGTTTGGTAATAAATACTTTTGTCTCAGGCATTTACACACTCTTTAGATAGTTAGCACATATAGACCATTCTATTCACCAAATATAATTATTATATTATTCAAGAATGAATCTTGCCATTTGCAACGACATAGATGGAACTAGAGGGTATTATGCTAAGCAAAATGAATCAGTCAGAGAAAGACAAATACCATAGGATTTCACTCATATGTGGAATTTAAGAAACAAAACAAATAAGCAAAGGGGGGAAAAAAAGAGAAGGTGGGGCAAACCAAGAAACAGACTCTTAACTATAGAGAACAAACCGATGGTTACCAGAGGAGAGGTGGGGAGCAATGGGTGAGACAGGTGATGGGGTTAAGGAGGGCACTTGTGATGAGCGCAGGGTGATGTATGGAAGTGATGAATCACTCTATTGTATACCTGAAACTACTATTACACTGTATGTTAACTAACTGGAATTAAAATAAAAACTAAAAAAAGTAACTTTGTCCAAGATACAAATTATACAGCTGTGCAGATAGAATTGA
This sequence comes from Ailuropoda melanoleuca, assembly GCF_002007445.2. Lineage (NCBI taxonomy): Eukaryota > Metazoa > Chordata > Mammalia > Carnivora > Ursidae > Ailuropoda > Ailuropoda melanoleuca. The sequence goes on along the minus strand of NW_023247243.1, from coordinate 7,848 downwards.
AAAGGAAAATGGGAGAAGGAAACACCTAGTAGGAAAGACAACGCAGAGAAATAGGAATGGCTGAATACCAGAAACTATTAATATATGATGTAAAAAATAAGCAAATGATCATCTAAATGGATTTTGAAATGCATCTAAGATAATTCAATACACATTCCTAACAGAATTCTTGGTGAATTACAATATATGGTACTTTCTTAACATGATAAACAAATATATATCCCCAAATGCAATATGTGAGAACTATATGAAATAAACTTTACACACACACAAACACACACATACACACATGCTTGAAAACAGAAAACGTATAGTAAAAAAACTAAATAGTAAAAATGTATCCGTTGTCTTAAGGCACAATGTAATTCTAGTAAGACCATAGTAGAAGTTGAATAGAGTCTAAAATAGTCTACAGTTTTTCTGACAATAAGTTGCTGGGACTAACTAAGAAATGTTTGTTAATAATAAAAATAATAATAAAGATAATTGCTAAAGAGAATGAGAAAGTACTGTAAGTTATAATAAATGAAAAAAAATTGGAACTGTTGAACAAGAGCCAAGTCAGGTTGATAATATATGTAATGAAATTCCTACACGTATGAGATTATACAAAGAAAATATCACAAGCCAATAAAAGCATAATTAGTCAAAATAAGAATTTTGGAATTTATCTAATTATTTGGAAAAACCCAAGTTAGAGTCTCGCTTTACACTACGTGCTAATATAAATATCAGATAGATTAAATAGTTAAAATACAACAATTAAACCATGAAGAAGAAAACAGAAAAGCTTATCATTAAATAATCTTAGCTAGGAAAAAAATTTCTTAAACATCAGGGCAGCAAAAGACTACAGAGAAAGATATTAGTTGATTTGACTGTAAGAAACTATATAACCAAAACATTATATAGTTTATCCACAAAATCAAAAATATTAAAGCACAATTAAACAGTAAGCAAACTGTTTTAATCATTTTCAATATAAGTGACAGACACAAGATTAATAACCTTAACTTATAATGAGCTCCTATAAATCAATAAGAAAATATTAATGCAAATATGCAAAACATGACAATTTTTAAGAGAATAAAACTACTATATAAATAAATGAAAAAGATATTTATCTTAATAACCAAAGAAATACACATTCATTTAAAATATTTTATGTTAATACAGTGCTAATGAAAGTTAGAAAAGCAGGCATTCTAATTTTTTGCTGGTGGAAACAGAATTCAGAACAACATTTTGAGAAGGCAATTTGGTAACATATATGCTAAAATTGCTCATTCCATTAGGCGCAGCAATTCTAACTCCAGGTATCCATAAAAAATAAAGTTGCAAAGAATGACTTCATTGTTTGCAATTTTTTTACATTATAATAGGTCAGAAATAGACATTCTTATATACATTTTAGAATATTATGTAGTGATTAAGAATAGTATTTTGAGAATATATTCAAAGAGCATGCAATAAAATATTAATTACAAAGAATGTAGATAATTATAAACAGGTACAAGATACAATGATATAGTGATACATAAATAAGTATGCACCTGCATAAATAAAATAGTAAAAAGGAAATGAAAAATGAACCAGGATATATAGCATGGTTGTCCCTTAGTAGCAGGATTATGGGGAATTTGTACTTTTTTTTTCTTTTTAAGATTTTATTTATTTATCTGAGAGAAAGAGAGCAAGAGCAAGGGAGAGAGAGAGAGAATGAGCATGGGGAGGGGCGGAGAGAGAGGGAGAAGCCGTCTCCCCACTCAGGGAAGGATTCCAGGACGCTGGGATCATGACCTGAGCTGAAGGCAGACATTTAACTGACTGATCCACCCAGAAGCCCCTATATTTTCTTAATATACCCTAGTATCCTCA
>NW_023247243.1:0-343 GCF_002007445.2 Ailuropoda melanoleuca | reverse complement strand
TTGAAGTTGCAAAGAAAATCTCATTACTCTCTATATAGAAAACTGTTTCAGATGGAGAGATTTAGAATAGAGATAACCTGTGCTGTGCTACCCTCATGGGATAGGTTTGTGTTGAAGAGCTTGGGACAATACCAAAAGATGTTTTTTCAATCCTCAGATTAGAATTTGGGTATAAACTTGTTTTTCTTTCCATGCCAATCACAAGTTCTAAGAACCATGTTAAATTGTTTTGTTTGTTTTCGTCTCAAACTTACCACTTTAGTTGTTTCGTTTTTTGTTTTTGTTTTTGTCCTAAGTGTTCATTTCATTTTATTCAACATAGTTTGGAATGTTTTAGATTGTC
>NW_023247241.1:0-2542 GCF_002007445.2 Ailuropoda melanoleuca | reverse complement strand
GGCATCCGTCTAGGAGTCCAGGTATGTTTTTAAAATACTTTAAATTTATAAAGCCAGACATTGTGGATATTAACTCTTGAACATCTGCTCAAATGCTGGAGCTTTTAGAAAAAAGCATAGTTTTGTTTCTTGTGGTGTGCTTTTGGAAGAGTACCATTCATATAGTAAAAGCTGAATGTGATTAGAATATGCTATGTCCTATTATCCTTACATTTTAGATATGATCCCAAAACAGACACATGGACCATGGTGGCTCCTTTGAGTATGCCCAGAGATGCTGTTGGAGTCTGTCTCCTTGGTGACAGATTATATGCTGTTGGTGGCTACGATGGGCAGACATACCTCAACACTATGGAATCCTATGATCCACAAACAAATGAGTGGACACAGGTAAGACTGTTGCCAGCATAATTTACTTCAAATACAAGAATTTACTTCATTTACTTCCTTCTAAATTTCCTTGAACCCAAAGTGATTCATTTAGCCCACTGTCATCTTCGTTTTGTGAAAAGTTCACTAAATCACATGTTTTTGTGTACTTTTATGTATTCTACACCTTAATAAAAATCATATTAAAAGGTGACTTTCACGCCTCAATGGGATTTCCACTTTATTATAAGTTATAACAACAAACAGGAACTGAATTTTCATGAGCTAAAACAAACAGAAAACAAAGTGGAATATATTGGTTCACAGAAACCTAACTTTAGAGTATTTGGTTTTAGAGATAACTAGAATAAGAAGATGGGAAGCTATAGAAATCAACTTTCTGCCTCCTATTTTTGCTTGACTATCCTTAGGTCCTATCAGGCACATTTTCACCTACTGCAGAGAGAATTTTCCATGGAGTGGGGCTGCCGGAAGCTCCAAGTAGTCATCCTCACAGCCATAAATAAAAAACAAAAACAAAACAGCAAAGGACTCTAAATGATCTGTCATGTAGAAAGTGCTCACTCTCAGACAACCACTTCGGCCAGGAAGATGGAGCGAAATAATTGGCCGATCTTAAGTGAGGTGTTATCTCTTGATCTAGAGTACACTGTGGTGAGAGACTCAGGATCACACTAGAATAAGGCAGCTCCCATTCTCGTCACACAGAAGATTTGTGTTGCACTGCGTGGTGCTGAGGGAAAATGAGCATAGTGCAACTTAATTATAATGGAAAACACCTTATTGTGTAGAGCTACTATGACCTTGCTTGTAATGGAGGGAAGGGATACATTCTAAAACTTGGGTCCTTATATTCGACTTCTTCCTATTTTCCTTCTTTCTTTTCCAAATGTCTCAATATTTCTATTATTCCTCCCCTTTATCAGAAATGTAAAAGCAAGATACCATTCCTGCAAACAAATCATTTCCATTAATGTTTGCAGTGAGATTCCAAAGCCTTATTTAGTTGAAGCAGAATAGGAGCATCATCTCATAATATTCCTCAGTGGATGGAGGGTTATATTTGCTGGTGTGGGGGCGGTGTCACAGAAATTGACTAGTTTATCTGAAGAACTTGAACACTGGTTGGAGTAAATTTCTTTTAAAGATACTTAACTTTTAAAGACACAAAACTTCCTAGATTGTGCCAGTTTTGATGATGTATGTTCAACCACAATATTGAGATAGGCTGACTCTGAAGTACAAAACTAAATTCCTAATGTCCAGACTAATGTGCCTGCCTTACGAATCTTAACCTCCTCTAAGAGAAAATTCTCTGATTTCAATGAAGATGGATGAATTTGGCTAAAAGGAAAAAAGAAGGCAGAATGAACAAAAGAAGGGGAATTATTTGGAGAACTAGGTCATATGATTTTCTATGTTTTACTTTAACTGTAAAAGAAGAAGCATTCTTCATCCAAAGAGCAGCAGCAAATATTAAAGAAGATTGTAATTATTACACTAAAATTATAGAAGATATATTTTAACCTCTTCTCTTTCTGAGTCCCTAGTGTTTACAAAGAAATACTGCATGCATTAATGACTTGATTTGCTAAGGAAATGTACCAGTTCAATGCTACATATCTTAAATGTGCCACTTTTACAAATGAACATTAAATGTAGGAAGTTTATGGGCATATCAATGATAGAATATAGTCTTCATTACATATTTATAATAATGAGCCATTATGCTTATCATCCTTCTAAAATTGAAATAAAAATAATATATGTAGTAATAATAGGTAAAAACTTCCTGAAGAACATTTTCCCTCATCTGTATTTTAATGCACTTTTTTTGGATCATATATCTTCCAAACAACAAGGTGGTATTTAAAATATTTTATAAGAACTTTGTCTAAGTACAATAAACATTAATTTTAAAGCTTTTAAATTACTCTAAGATTTTACATCCATATATTTTCATTATTTATATTTTTAAGAGCTCTAGGGACCATCAGCAGACCCACACAAAATCCCTTTGTAGAATTTCAGGATTCTAGGTCCCTAGAAAAAAAATCCCGTATGGCTGGATAATGCCTGTCACTTTCCCTTCATATACTCCATAAACGGACAAAACCAATAGGTTATCCTATTTCTCACTGGCATCCCCAAA
>NW_023247240.1:0-2542 GCF_002007445.2 Ailuropoda melanoleuca | reverse complement strand
GGCGTGATCCCGGGGTCCTGGGATCGAGTCCCACGTCAGGCTCCTCCACTGTGAGCCTGCTTCTTCCTCTCTCACTCCCCCTGCTTGTGTTCCCTCTTTCGCTGGCTGTCTCTATCTCTGTCGGATAAATAAATAAAATCTTTAAAAAAAAAAAATGCCATTACAGGGTGCCTGGGTGGCTCAGTCTGTTGAGCATCTGATTCTTAGTTTCTGCTCAGGTCATGATCTCAGAGTCATGGGAGCGAGCCCCATGCTCAGCATGGAGTCTGCTTGGGATTCTCTTTCTCCCTCTCCTTCCCGCCTTCACTTGTGCACACACGTGCAGCCTTTCTCTCTCTCTCTAAAATAAATAAATAGATTTTTTTAAAAAATGCTGTTACAAATGCAAAGCAAAAACAAATCTGTAAAGAGTTTCTACTTCCGTGAATGACAAATCTGGAAATTCATCTAGCCCTCCCATTGAGGACAACTAGAAGAGGCATACAAAACGTTTAAAGATGAATAAAATCTTAAAAGTATCAGAAATAACAAGATGGTAAAGAATTACGAGACCAGAATCTAGGGAAGGCTAAGATAAACAGAGATGTCCAGATGAGCAATGCCATGTATCCAAGGCTCCTCTTCCCTGATAGCAACTGTCAGTAAGGAAAGCCTCCAAAAAAAGAAGAAGAAGAAGAAAAAAAAAAAACCAAAACTACTTTTGAAAGCCTTGGATAGGGGAGAAGGGAGACCAGGAATTGGAGTCCAGTACCCACCAGAAGAGAAGGGGATAGTCATAAAAAACTCCATGCTTTGGGTTGGGATCCCAACAGGAAAAATCCCAAGAGGAAGGGCTAATATGCAGTGCTGTTTGTTTTTACAGATTATAGCTTAGCATGAAATCATCTCAGTCAATGAAACTGGACTGAGATGAACCCAGATAGTTACTTACTCCCAATTACCTAGAAGACCAACCTTCCCTCCTCCAATCACTGTAGAATAATAATATCTTAGGTCTCAAATGGATTCAAGAAATAATTTTTTAAATATAATATCCAGTACATAATGGCATATGAGACTAGAAAACATGACTAAAAAAACTACCAGAAATAACAGACAATAGAAAGAGATCCACAGAGTGTCCATATATTAGAGTTATAAGACACAGGTTTTAAGATAACAATGTTTGAAAAGATAAGACACTGAATATTTCAGCAGAGAAGTGAAAACTATTTTTAAAAACAGAAAGATTAGAATTGTTGAATATAGTAATTAAAATTAAGAATTCAATGAATAGGTTTACTTGTAGACTAGACTCAGATGAAAAGAGAATTACTAAAAAATATCTAGAATGAAAAACTGAGCAAAAGCTTAGAAAACATAAATGAGAAGGTGAAAGACTTAGAGGACAGAGAGAAGGTCTGACACAGGTGAAAGAGGAGTCCCAAAAATAGAAGAGATAATAGGACACAGACAATATTTGAACACAGACAATATTTGAAGAAATACTGACTGAAAAATTTCCAGAACTGACGAAAGATATCAAGCCACAGACTTAAAAAGCCCTGCTTTGAAAGTTGCTGATTGTAGATCTTAAATGTTCTTCCCCACCCAACACACACACACACACACACACACACACACACACACACAGGTAATTATATGAGGTGATGGATTTGTTAACTAACCAACTAACCTCATTGTGGTAATTATTTTGCAATATATACACGTACCAAATCATCACACTGTACATCTTAAGGTTACACAATGTTACAGGTCAATTATTGCTAAATAAAGCTAGAAAAATAAAGGAAACAAAAATAAAGAGTCCTGCTAACCCCAAGGAAGATAAATAAAAAGAAACACATTTCTATGCACATGTAAAATTTGTGTAAGATAAAAACAAAAAAGTATCTCAAAAACAGACTAAGAGGAAATACAAAAATTGATTAGCTTTAATGGAACAATAACTATACTTACAGCTGACTTAAACAGAATTATAAACTGAATTACAAAGGAACAGTATTTTCAAAGAAAATTCCTACCAAAAATATTTTTCTAAAATGAAGAAGAAATAAGACATTTTCAGACAAACAAAAATGTAATTCATAACCACAGAGATGCATTAAGGAAAATATTAAAGGCTATTCTTCAGGTAGGAGAAAAACAATGATAGATAAAAAATGAAAGATACAGGAAAAAATGAAATATTAAGTATGTGAAAAAATCAAAATAAATACTGGCTATATACAATAACAATACTATGTCTTGTATGGTTAAAATGTGTATGCGTAAAATTGTAAGACATAATAAAAACATGATAATTTAAATCAGAATGAGGCTAAATAAAGCTAAAGGGATCTAAGGTCCTTGCATTGCTTAGGAGTAAATATATTAAGTAATACTAGATTTTGATAAGTCAAAAATGGATGTTTTAATATTCTGAGTAACTTCTAATACTAAAAATGTGTGTAACATATACACTACTTACATAGATTAAATATATACTAAAAATGTGTGTAACTTCTAAGCCGGGGTGTGTGTGTGTGTGTGTGTGTGTGTG
>NW_023247239.1:0-2542 GCF_002007445.2 Ailuropoda melanoleuca | reverse complement strand
CCCCCCCCCCCACCGCCGGCCCTGCTTTCTCCTTTACAGGCAGAAGCCCCGAAGTCAAGCCCCGACCTGCCGTTGTTGTAGGTCAAGCAGGTGAAGTGCTTCAGCAGCTTGGTGCTGATGATGTGGGGGACTCCAGGCCCCAGGGCACCTGCAACACAAAGGCGAGTTTGCTCGTTTGGTTTCCGAACCCTCGGACCACACCTCCTCCGTGAGCCACGGCGAGAGGCCAGCAGTTGCGCCACCGCAAGGAATAGGACCATGTGGTGAGAGAAGCAGGGGACTGGGAAACAGGACAGCCACTTGCCGATGCAAATGTGCTCAGGGCTGCTTCAGCCTGCAGGCCGCACGCGCCCCAGAGACACCTGTGATGGGGCAGCGGCAAGAAGGAGAAACAGATCCCAATGAGGCCTAAAGTCACAGAACTCGCAAGATGCAACACCGACTGTGGCGAAAGCCCAGGAAGAGGGAAAGGAGCCTGGAATGTGAAAATAAGCAGCAAGCAAGTACTGAAAACATACTCTTGGGAGCTCAAGCACCGTAAGACGGCACCACCTTGTGCCCAAAACCACAGATGGGCTTCCGACTCCGGGCAGACAGTTCAGCGCACCCACACGAGGCCATCGCCGTGGGTGACATGGGTTACCAGGGGAAGTGGACTCTCTTCTTCCTCAGTCGGAAATAAGCTGACACAACACAGCCCTGCCACCAGCCTTCATGTGAGCAAGGCCGATTTTTCTCCCCGCAGGACGGATGCTTGTCCAACCGTCCCTTAAAATTTTTATTTGCTTTGACTGTATACTTTGCCCAATGCAGAAGAGAAGTAGAGAATGTTAGCTCTGAATAATCGTACAACCCAGCCTGTCCCCACTTTCAGATGAGGAAGGAGCTGGGCCAGCCCTCTCAGCAGTGCCCACAGGAACCTCACCGTTACACAGAAATAAAGACCTAAATAAGCACTTGCATTTTCTTCTCTCATCAGAGCTGGTCTAACGGACAAACAACAGGCTGGAAATAACTAGAATAAAATGTCTACCATGGACTTACTTTTCCGCTTAATCACTTTCTGCGCTCGAAATTTGATGAGCGTGTCCAGAAACCATATGCATCGCGCCTGGCGGTCTCGGCTCTCCTCATCTGATGGCAAAGACTTCAGCGCTTCTATGACAAAGGAGCAGTGGCTAAAACAAGGGGGGGGCAAGGGAGGAATGCGTAAGACCAACTCTGTCAGGAGCCCTTCACACTCTCAGATGAAAACGGCGGGCATCCCCCACAGCTGCTACGCGCTCGACGGTCGAGGAAGGGCCATCCTACCAACGCTCCTTGTAGCACAGGGACCACGGTTCAGTGCTAGGGCGCTCAAGGGCTGGTCACTAAACAGTCCAGGCTTTGGGGGCCATCCGGTCTCTGCTGCATCTACTCAAAGCCGCCAGTGCAGCGCAAGAGCAGTCACTAACGATACACAAACTAGTGGCCACGGCCGTGTTCCAATACAACTGTATTCATGGGCAGCAGACCCGACCTGGCACACGGGCCACAGCCGGCCCCATCCTGCTGCAGCGGTCGGGGGCGCAGGCTCTCGAGTCACGCTGACTGCGTCTGAACCCCCTCTCTGCCGTTTAGCAGCCTGGGCAAGTTTCTGTCAATCTTCTATACATCTCTGGACATCACCTTCACCTAAAAATCTAGGACAAAGATAGTAGTCTCCGCCTAGGGGTTTATTTGTGCATTAAATGAGACAATGCAAGGAAAGCGTTTAGAACAGTACGCGGCACACGTAAGCGCTCCATCAGTGTCAGCTATTATTTTTAGGTACTGTTCTACCACCGTGAGGACCCTGGGCTCACAGGCTAAGAAGGCTCTTCAAGGTCATCTTACAGCGGCCTCCTTTTACAAATAAGAAAACTGAGGCTCAGAGAAGAGAAGATCACACAGCACCGCAGGCAGAGCTCAGGGACAGTTCTCCAGACGCTCCGTCCAGAGCTCATTCCTGCACCTGCTACGGAGCCACAGTTACATTAAGACAACCAAGAACCGGCAGTAAGCTTTTCTGGAAATGTACCTTTGTTTTTTTAAAAGACTCTATTTGACAGAGAGCACAAGGCAGAGAGGGAGAAGCAGGCTTCCCGCTGAGCAGGAAGCCCCGCAAGGGGCCTGATCCCAGGACCCCAGGATCACTACCCACGCTGAAGGTAGACTCTTAACGGACGGAGCCACCCAGGCGCCCCTGGAAATGTATCTTTGGAACAACAACAACGAAAAAAACACTTTCAAAAATCGGGACCCAACCTAGGGTTGGCAATTTTTTATTTTCTTAAGATGAAATTATTAAAAGAAAAAACTCAAAAGCAAGAAAATTCCACTATCATCGTAAAAGAAAAGCTGCTTTAAGGGCCAAAGGAGGCAGGGGAGATAATCTGAGTTTTTAAAAATATGAAGTATTTAGGGGCGCCTGGGTGGCACAGCGGTTAAGGGTCTGCCTTCGGCTCAGGGTGTGATCCTGGCGTTGTGGGATCGAGCCCCACATCAGGCTCCTCTGCTATGA
>NW_023247238.1:0-2547 GCF_002007445.2 Ailuropoda melanoleuca | reverse complement strand
TTCCTCTCCCACCCCCCCCCCGCTTGTGTTCCCTTTCTCGCTGGCTGTCTCTCTGTCAAATAAATAAATAAAATCTTTTTTAAAAAAAAGGAAAAATTATTTTCTTGGATTTTCTGTACAGTAGTCACTTGTGAGCATAAAAAAGAGAGTTTGAAAATGCACAGGTTCTGTTAACTTGAAGACATAGATATTGTTTCATTTAAATTAAAAGTTAAGTGTAACCACCGTAAGAATAAAAACACAATGTGTACTTGTTAAGCCGGTAGAAAGAAACTTAGTTTATCCAACCGTCTGTGGTAATGAAAAAAATAAGAAGCAAGAGAATACAGCTCGGCGGCAGACAGGACTCAGAATGGCAGGAGCAGGTCCTGGTCTGGAAAACCTAGCCCAAGACTGTGGAATAACCCAACAGAGGTTGTGGGTTAAATTAAAAGATCCCTCACTAGGCGATTGACAAGAGCCACCGCGTAGTGGACGAGAAGCAGCCGGGTGTGCGTGGCCCCGAGGACAGTCCGGGCAGGGGTCTCGGAAATAAGCCATAAGGAGAGCGCCTGGCAGTCCCAGCGCAGCACACAGAGCACATATTCTGCAACCTCAAATCAAAAATGTAAGAAACTAAACCACAAAAGGGGTCGTTAAAATACTATGTGTCTGTAAACTCAAGGTTAAAGAGATAATCACAAGTGAAAATATGGAATAATTAAAAGTAATGTTGATAAAAACAGTACACGTTAGCACGAACAGAATGCAGAATGCGGAGCCCATCCTTGCCGGGAAATGTATAGAGTTAAATAAATAAATGTGCCATCGAATAAATTTATCACAAGTCATGAGATTGGGGAGCTGTCTGCTCAATTATTTTGCCCATTTCTAATTAGGTTTGTCTCATTACTGTCAGAGGTTTATATATGTGTGTGTGTATATATATATTCTGGACACAGTCCTTTATCAGCTCTATGATTTGCAAATACTGCCTCCCTATCTGTGGCTTATCTTTTTCTTCTCTCGGTGGCGTCTTTGAAACCATAACAAAATTTTAATTTATACATGTTTTCTGTTACAGATTATGCTCTTAGTGTCATAGCTACAGAATTACACCCAGACCAAGGCTGCAAATAGTTTCCCCCACGTTTTCTTCTATCAGCTTTGGTTTTAGCCCTCACATTTCAATCCACCTGGCATTAATCTTTGCGACTTGCCTGAGGGAGGGCTCCGAACTTATTCTTTTGCGTGTGGATATCCAGATGTCCCTGCAGCACCGTTGCAAAGACAATTCTTTCCCCATTGAATTGCCTTGGTGCTTGTGTCGAGCACTCACAGACAGCAAAGATGAAGGTTAATTTCTGGATTCCCGGTCCCGCTGCGCTCCTCCGTGTGTCTACCTGGACACCAGCACGGCCCCATCTCAGCGGCTGTGACCATACAGCAAGTTCCGAGATCAGGAAGTGAAAGTCCCACTCACTTCGTTCTTTTTCAAAATTATTTGTCTGTACTGGGTCTTTTGTGTTTCCCTATAAATACTAGGGTCGATTTGAGAACTTTTGCACAAAGGCCTGTTGTGACAAATCATTTTTGCAGTGAACTCCCGTTGCCCAGGAGCACGGCGTGTGCCCCACGCGCTGGCAGTCTTGGTGCCACCAGCCATGCCGGGGAAGCCAGCACGTGGCCTCCCACTTCCAGCGCTGCAGTAATTCTTAAGGATTTTATTCTTTTTGCTGCTATTATGAATGGAACTGGTTTCTTAATTTTCTGTTCAGAGTGTTCGTTGCCAAGGTAGAGAAACTCTGTAGACTTCGGTCTGGGGACACGGTATCCGGCAGCTTCGCCAGCCTGGCTGGTTAGCTGTAACAGGTGCACGCACATGTGTTTGGAATCTGTGGTTTGTGGTCTTTCACTAATTTGGGGAAACCATGGCCATTGTCCCTTCAAGTACTTTTTCTTGCACTCTTCTCTTCCTAAAACCGTAATCACACGCATGCTGGAGCTCACGGGTGTTCAGCTCCAGTGGTTTGCCCCTTGTGCTTCACTTTAGATGGTTCTGTGCCCCAGGGGCCCGAGCACAGCCTCCCTCCTTCATCCTGCAAGGGCTGCCCGGGGATTCCTGCACTGTTTCCACTTCACCACTTTTTGCGTGTTTTCATGCACCTGCTGGAATTCCTCCCCTGTGAACACGTGTGTCCTGCTTCTTGCCCTGGATCCTGTTCTGGGCTGGTCCGTTGTTGTCACGTCCCTGTGGAAGCCTCAATGTGTGCGCATGCCCGTGTGCGGCTGCTGGATGGCAGGCTGCCCACCATTCGGTGCGTCTTTGGACTTGCCTCGTTGTCAGAAACCATCAGAAGCACGTGATGCACGGCAAAGGCCAAGGCGCCTACGGGTCCCCAGCGAGCCTGCGTGCCTGTGGCCAGTCCTTGGGGGGGTGTTGTGGTCTGGCACGGCGACAAGGTGGAGAGTGAATGAACACAGAACATCTAAGGACGGGGCGCCTGGGTGGCACAGCGGTTAAGCGTCTGCCTTCGGCTCAGGGCGGGATCCCGGCGTTATGGGATT
>NW_023247237.1:0-1573 GCF_002007445.2 Ailuropoda melanoleuca | reverse complement strand
TTCCCCACTCCGCTGTTAGTAGCTGATGATCAGTTAAGGGGAGTGGCTAGCTGGCACCAGGGGAAGGTTCCAGAATGACTAAAAGTGAGATAAGTGAGCAAGTTCAGTCTCCCGCGGCATCCTCCACTCTGACCTTCTCGTGGACAGGTCATCTGCCCCCTGAACTTGGTAGTGGTGGAAACTTCTAGAACCAAACAGGGAGACTCGAGTAGAAACTTGTGAGATGAGTTCCCTAGGACTGCTAACTCCAGCCTCTTACCGGACAAAAGAAATCAGAAAGCATGTTTCTCACCAGGTGGCACTGACTTCTGGACAAGACTGATTTCAACAGACAGGCTGCGGCCAGGAGCGGGGAGGCAGAAAAGCCCCCCACTCTCTTCTCGGGACATGGCTGGGCGCCTTCTCCTTGCTGTTGAAAGAACAAGTCGAGTTAGGAGTGCTCGGAGAGGAAACAGGTTTGCAGCCGCCTGTTTGGGGACTCCTGAGGCGAGAGCGTGGGGCTCAGGGAAGGCTCCCCACGGCGGGGGACGCAGCGTGGGGTGTCTGCATCCTGGACAGCAGCGAGAATCTCGAAGAGCGGGGCCGAGTGTGGGCATCCACCCTTCACAGGGGACCCTCAGAGGGTGTGTGTGTGTGTGTGTGTGTGTGCATGCATACGCAGTGTGTGATGTGTGTTCACTGTGTGTGTGTGTGTCAAGTGTGTGAGTGTGTGTGTGTCTCATTTCAGCCACTCCCTGGGGCAGAAGCCCTGAGGCTGGAGGCAGGTGGAGAGGGAAAGAAATATTCCCCTGGAGAATGAGGCAGGATAGAGAAGCAGGGGGGAGGCGAGATGGAGGGAGGAAGGAGAGGGAGGACGAAGAGGAAGGAGGAGGGGAGAACAGGGGGGAGGAGGGTGACCCGTCAGGGCAGCCCTCCTCCTCTGCTCTGCTGTTTGGCATCCTTTCCGAGCAGCTCCCACCTGCCTAGCACGCGGTTCTCCGGCCGCCAGCAGCCAGCTCCATGTGACCCGTGCTTCCCAGCGCGCTCTCTGCTAATGGGGCCCTGAGCCGCAGAGATGTCGCAAGAAAGCCTGAACAAGGGAAGGAAGAAGGCAGAAACCCTTCTTCTCCTGCCGTGGGAGCCCTGCGACCGGCTGGGGAGGGAAGTGACATCTTCTGCACCATTTACAGGTGTCCCAGGGCCGTCACCACCAGCCCCCACGGGGCCCCTGCCCAGGGATGCTGCCACTACTGCAAGCCCCGGTACTGGGGCCAGAGACGCGCACCCCAGCTCGCCCTGGTGCCTGGGGTGCGTACTGGGAAACAGGATGAGACCGGCCAGCACGGGAGCCCTGAGAAGGGGCTGCAGAGGACAGGTCTAGTAGGTACTAGGGTCCCGAGCAAACCAGAGCTCTGGGGGCACAGGAATGTTTAGGGGGAAGAGGAGACGAGGAAGAGGACTGGGGAAAAGAGGCCATGACATCGTGGTCCTGACAGCCAGCTGGACAGATGGACGGCTGATTCCATACCCAGCGCTGGGCGCCCACTGTCCGGGGCCTGTCCGGGCATGTCAGGAGATGCCCCCGGCCCCTCAG
>NW_023247236.1:0-2541 GCF_002007445.2 Ailuropoda melanoleuca | reverse complement strand
GGATGGAGATTAAGGATGAAGAATGGGGGTGGGGATGGGGGATGGGAAATGAAGATGAGGGGATGGGGATGGGAATGGGAGGATGAGGGTAGAGATGGGGGATGGGGAGTAAGGATGAGGACAAAGGGATGGGGAGGGGATGAGGGTGGGGATGAAGAGATGAGGGGATGGGAGACGGGGGATGAGGAGCTCCGCTATGTATGCAGTAGAATGAATTTGCCTGTCCTGTTACCCTCCTGTTTTCCCACCTCATGCAAGGGGTGGGGCTGTTTTTGGTACAGCCCATCAAAGGAATGCTATGTGAGGTGGTCCATGTTAGCCCCAGAAAGGTGCGCTGTCCTGTAGCTGCTCTCTCAAGGTCGTGAGGGTCCCTGGGAGCTGGGAGAATAGCTCCCCAGCTTCAACCTCAAGGAGCAAAGAGCAGTGGAGCTGTTTCTCCTGGGGAAGGCAGAGGAGAGAGAGGAAAGAGGGAAGGGGGATGTGAAAAAGACTCTCAGGCTCCCATCTGAGGTCCCCCCACCCCAGCCCTGGGGCTCAGGAAGGAGACACTCTGCCCCCTCCCATTGATTTTTGGAGCGGTCGCCAGCGAGACGGCCCCTCCACAAGGGCTCCTGGGCACCACAGAAGGCAGCATGACCTGGAAAATGGAGAAGCAAGGAAGGCAGACAGGTCGTGGCAGGGCCGTGGTGGAGGGAAGAGGCGGGAAGAAGGGGCAGAGAGCAGGGGGGCCGGGGACACAGACAGAGGTCGGCGGTGGAAGGCGGATATGGTGGGGGGGATGCCCCTGCCCCTGCCCCTGCCCGTGACGGTGAGGACTGCCAGCAATGAAGTGGCAGCAGCGGGGAGCCCCGGCTGCTCTCTGGGTTCTCACCTGCGTCCGCCGCGCCCCCTGTGTGGCTGCAGGTGCGTCCTTCCTTCGCTTCCTCTGTGGACTCGACGTGGCAGTGCGGCGGGGTGGACGTGGGGAGGGTGAGCAGTCCGAAGCTTCCTTCAGCATCATCTTGGGGTCCCCTCCCCGCACAGTCTCTGGGGACAGGCCCCAGCCTCCCCAGGCCGGCCGTGGTGGCCTTGGGGCCCTCGCTGCGTACCATAGACGGAACTGCCCATTCCACGGAGCTGCTCTCTCCCAAGCCGGGGTTCTGGCAGCTCTATTATAAGTTTATTACATGCTAATTCAAGCAAATAAATTTGCCCCAGCTGTGAAGCCGAGGAGATTAATAACCTCAAAGATTACTTTGCGGCTTTGATGAGTTTCTTGAGCAGAGTATATTTAGGAAGAGCAACTAGATTAGTCAAAACCCCCTTTAATTATTAGTGACACTGTGCAAACGACTCTATACGACTGGAATACCAACTACTTAACTCCCTGACCTTCTTATTCAAATAAACACATCTTATTAGAGCAACGTGCCTCCCTAGTCCACGCACCACGGCAAACTGCTGGCCCAGGACCTGGCAATGGGACAGCTGGGGCGCGAGCCCCATCCTCGGAGGGCGGGAGGACAGCCTTGAAGGTCTACATCCTCGCTTCCCTGTCTTCACCCTTGGGTTGGATCGGGGCCACAGGGAAAGCTGCGGATGTCCTAGAGTTAGAAGACACAGTTATCAAATGAGGGAAAGGACTTGCCTAAAGTCACGCAGTGCATTAGCCATAGGGTCCCCAGAGCTCTGCCCCCTAAACCTTCCCCTCCAAAATCGGTTTTGCAGCAAGAGACTGGTCTGCCTCCAGTGGAAACTGTGAAGGGGACCAAATCCAATTCCAGGGACGCTCTTACCCCTCACTCCGACGCAGGCCTATCGGGCCTTTGCTTCCTTCCTTCTTAGAGGAAGAAGATGAGGGGATGGGGATGGGAATGGGGGGATGAGGGTAGAGATGGGGGATGGGGAGTAAGCGTTTCTGCTTGGAAATGCCACCTCCACACATTCAGAGGAGGGGAGAGGAGCCACGTCACCAGGGTGCCGGCATCCCGCCGGGGAAGGGAGAGAGAGCCCCTGGGGGGGGTCCTCCGCCGCACAGCAAACCAAGCACTGGGTCCCATCCCTGAATCCCCACAATGAGCGCATGCAGGAGGCTCTGCCCATTTGTTTTCCAGATGAAGAAACCAAGGCTCAGGGGGTTTAAGCAACTTGCCCTGAAGTGCCCTGCCCCCACTTGCCTACCTGGAAAATACCCCCTGGTCTCTTCCGCCTCAACTCCAGTGTCACCTCCCCTGTGAAGCTTTCCCTGCGGGCTCTCCCTTCCACACCGTCTCCAGCAGATTACGCTCACTGGGGCTGATTTGCTTACGATTTGTCTCCTTTATTTGTCCTTTAAAATCAAGAACTGAGTCTCTTTATCCTCATGTCCTGTGATCCTGGCAGTGAGCCTGGTCTGTACTAAGTGCTCAGCTAACACTGACAAAGGCCCGAAATTGTTCTGGATAATCTTTGGTCATATGGGCAACGTCTGACGTACGGATTGCAACTTGGGAAAAAATTAGCTGTAGTTCCCTGATACTGTTCAGCAAAAAAAAAAAAAAAAAAAAAAAAAAAAAAAAAAAA
>NW_023247235.1:0-2541 GCF_002007445.2 Ailuropoda melanoleuca | reverse complement strand
CATAACACCGGGATCACGCCCTGAGCTGAAGGCAGACGCTTAACCGCTGTGCCACCCAGGCGCCCCTGAATCATAGTCTTCTAATACAGAGAAACTGCCTCTGTTTAAAGAGGCAGGGACTTCTGCATTCAGAAAGATAGAGTAAACCTATTTTCCCTACTCCTTCCTCTGAGTACAAACAATAACCCTGGACATTATATACTAAACCTAATGTGGAAAGTAGAGAGAAATAGACCAGTGAGGAATTCTGGTGGTCTAAGAACACATGACAATAAGTACCTTTGATTTTCATTTCGCCTGAAATATTTCAGACTTGGCATGGAAGAAGCCAGCAAGCTGGAAATGCTGTCCAGTAAAGAAAAACAATAAAGCCCAAATAAAATTGTGGCTTCTAGTCAAATGACCATAGAAAAAAATTTTGAACAACTCTGTTGCAGGCAAACACCACAGTTCTATTCCCGTGTATGCCAGATAGCACTGAGCGGGGAGCCTAGACCTTTACCCCCACAGGCTATAACAAAGCAGCACAAAATCCCTACTGGAATGGTGTCAGAGGAAGCCAAGCAGGGAGTCAGAGCTTTCATCCCTATCCATGCTAAGAAGGCTCCTCCATATGGTGTCAGTGGAGCCTATCTCCACTGCTATCGGACAGTAATGAAGTGCCCCTTACCCTCTATGTTGAGATACTATCAGAGAAGACATAGTATAGAGTAAGAACTTTCACCACCATTTAGTGATAATGAGGCCACCCAAATATCCATGGCAATGTGGAGTTCATGTAGGGAGCAATAATGAGACGCTCCTACACCTTCCAGCAAGGAAGGTATCAGTGGAGGCCCAGTGACAAAATAGAATTCCCACCAACACTCAGAAATAATGAGAAGATCACCCTTGGTGTCAATGGAAACCAGCTGGGGAAACTGAACTTCTATCTCTACCTGATAGTAACAAAGCAGCACTCCTCCTTTTCCTTGTGAGAGTGATATCAGATGAATTCAGCTAAAATAAAATATTTAAATAAGATTAAGAGACTCATAGGGTAGCACACAAAAAACACCCGTTTAAATTGGAAATCACATTTTATGCCAAGAGCCAGCAACATCTCAAGCTGAATTTAAAAAGTCAATCAATAGATGCCTACAATGAGATGACAGCAGTATTAGAATTACCTGATAAAAATTTTAAGCAGCTGTCATAAAAATGCTTCGAACAGTTAAATACACTTGAAACAAAGTTTCAGCAAAGAAAAAATCAAAAAAAGGAAAAGGAAAGGAAAACAAAATTTAAGAACTGAGAAATAACCAAAATAAAAAAACCCAGTGGATTGACTGAATAATATAATGGAGGTAACAGAAGAAAGAATTCGTGAACTGAAAGAACAATAAAATTTACTCAATCTGAAGAACACAGAGCAAATAGACTGAATAAAATGAACAGCTTCAGGGACCTGTGGGACCACAACAAAGATCTAATGTTTTGTTATCAGAATCTTGGAAGGAGAGAAGAAAGAGGGTGTGGCTTTAAAAAGTAGCTAAGGAAATATGGCTGAAAATTTCCCAAATTTGGTAGAAGACATAACCTACATGTTTAAGAAGCTGAAAGAACCAAACAGGAAAAGCTTGAAGAAATGCCCACCAAGCTCCTAAAGACAAAGTCTTGATCAGTTTGAGGGAAGAGCACCTTACAGATGGGGAAAACTATCATGGCAACACGTTTCTCAGCAGAAAACATGGAAGCTCAAAGAAAATGGCATAAAACTTTTCAACTACTGAAAGAAAAAACTATCAATCCAGAATTTTATATATAATGAAAAGATCTTTTAAAAATGAAGGGGAAATCGGGGCACCTGGGTGGCTCGATGGGTTAAGTGTCTGCCTTTGGCTCAGGTCTTGATCCCAGGGTCCTGGGCTTGAGCTTTGCATGGACTTCCTGATCACTGGGGAGCCTACTTCTCCCTCTCCTCCCCACTCATGTGATCTCCCCCTCCATTGTCTCTGTCTCTCTCTCAAATAAATAAATAAAAATCTTAAAAAAAAAGAATGAAGGGGAAATCATGGCATTCTCAGATGAAGATAAACTAAAAATGTCACCAGCACACATACCCTAAAAGAATATTTGAAGTTCTAAAAGAAAAAGAAAAAAAAGAATATAATAAAATAAAGGACTTGGAGCATCAGAAAGTAAGAAAGAATATGGTCAACAAAATTAAGGATAATTACAATCTTTATTTTTGTTCTTGAGTTTTCTAAATTATATTGATGGTTGAAGCAAAAAACAAACAAACAAAAAACAACAACAGCAACAACAACAAAAAAAACAAACCCCCCAAAAACCCAAAAACCCACACTGACAGATGTGGTTCTAAATGCAGAGAAACTAGTTAATTATATTATAAATGTAGGAGAGTTAAGAGCTGTAAAGGAAGGTAACATTTTTATACTTCATTGGTATTATGGTGAAGTAATGACACCAGTAAACTGATAATTTATGTGTATATAATATGTCTGGAACAAATGATAACATTTAAAAAGAAATATACTA
>NW_023247234.1:0-2541 GCF_002007445.2 Ailuropoda melanoleuca | reverse complement strand
CTCGCTGGCTGTCTCTATCTCTGTCGAATAAATAAAAATAAAATCTTTAAAAAAAATAAAATAAAATAAAATAAAAAAATAAAAAGCCAATACGGTTCTCAGCATGTTTTACATTCTAAAACTTTACAAGTGTGCTTATGTACATGTTTACAAGGGCTGAGTTGAGAGGTGGCTTTTTTTGAAAACCTAAGATGGACCAGAAATCTCTCCATAATCTTCCGTGGCATTGTGTTTCTATGTTGTTAAAATAAGCCACCAAATAAAATCACTCCAACCGATTTTACCATATATACCCTTAAAATAGGATAATTTTGTGCAAAGTACATACTAGCCTTCCCACATTCAAGGTCAAAGTTTACAAAGAGAGTACAGGTTTCAACCAGTGCGTGAGAACTACATGGAAAACTAAAAAACGACTGCAACCAATCTGACCCTACTCAAGCTCATATTACCACCGAACGTGTTGGGGTTTTTTCTGAAATGCGTGTCTCAGAACAGGAAATTAAGTCAAAGTACACCCTGATTTTTAAATAAAACCTGGTTTTACCTTTTTAGGAAAGATTTTGATGTACGATAATTTCATCTCTATGAATAGTTGGATAATGATTTACTACGAGGCACTCAGACCAGACAGAGGGGACAAAACTAAAACATGAAAACCTGAGGATAATTTTGCTCAACATGGGCTTTTGCGTAGAGAGCTCCATGAAACACAGCTTATGTATTTCAGACCAAATGAACCTTCCCTTATATTCTGCAATTTTACACAAATAATTAGAAAAGTATATCTTTTTTGGCCATTCATGTCAATTT
Organism: Ailuropoda melanoleuca; assembly: GCF_002007445.2. Taxonomy (NCBI): domain Eukaryota; kingdom Metazoa; phylum Chordata; class Mammalia; order Carnivora; family Ursidae; genus Ailuropoda; species Ailuropoda melanoleuca. Next base: position 1,728 of record NW_023247234.1, on the reverse strand, counting down.
ACTTAAAATCCAAGGTCATTAGAAGATTTCTTTTTCTCCAAAATAAAACAGAGTTATTTCTTCAAGAAGGCAAAAGTCTAAAATACAGTATCACAACCCAAATCTAGCTTCAACAGGCTTCCCACATGTAGCTTGGGAAAAGATTTTTACTAGCCTACTAAAAGGAAAAGTTAAGCCTCTGTGCCTTTTAAAAGGGCAAAATCTCCAGCAAAGCAGCTAAATACTTCCCCTCCCCTCCGTGTCCTCTGCCCTGGCTTCTCCCAGAAGATGACCATATCACATGATAAAGATTAATTTACCAAGTACAAGTAATAAAGTAGTAAATCCCCTTTACTACTTTTTGAGATTTATTTTCTACATTTACAAATGTTTACCACTCTTGTTTTAAATACTTCAAATCAAGAGAAGATTTATAGGGCAACAACCCATTAATATTAACTCGCATTCGCGGTGAAGTTTGCACGGAGTTTCCTGTGTCCTGTCGGTGGTTTTCCTGCCGGCCCCGGTACAAGTAACTGCTCATAGGATTACGCTCACTGCTTTATTTCTGTTGGAAATGTGTTTTATTTTCTTTATAAAATAATAGGTAATCTTTAAAATTGATTTTAGATGGTTCGAGGCATTACACCACAAAAGTAATGAGCACTAATGCCAATGATATTGGACACAAATTCATTTTAGCTTTATTTCATGTCTAAAGCAATTCTACTGAGCCTTGAACTGCTCACGCGCGGTTATTAACTTGCTAGTAACCTAACACATGGGTACACCAAACAAAAGTGATCAGAGTCCAGGTTGATCGGGACCTCAAGGCTACTGTCCTTTTTCTTGAGCTGTAATTCAATTTCCAATTTTACTGTACATTAGACTCATTATTTCCCAGTGTTTTCTTTTCTGCTTACTACTGCCATCTGGAGGACACGCCGGCGAACAGCGAGAGGGAGCCCAGCCCACACACACCCAGCTCACAATTCTGAAGTGGGAGGATGTGGCTGTGGCCACGGGAGGCGAGATCCGAACACCACATGGGCCTGGAGATGGAAAAACGGACCCCTGCTAGGCACGCTTTTGGTTACTGGAAGGCCCTCTGGCTGGCTGGCTAAATTTAGGCTACCGTGCTCCATGGGGATGGGTTTTAAATAAGCAAAATAATTTTTTAACATATTCATGATTTTTACTCTCAGGTATTTCATCTCGTGATTAAAAATACCAAATTTTGAAAGTATTTTCCCATCTGATTCGGTGAGCACAGCTAGTTCGTTTTAAGGAATATCTGGTTTACTGTATTTCAGAGACTGTTGTGGCTGCCATCATCATAATATTAAATCCTATTTTTACCTTAGTCATATTTGTGCCACATTTTCCACAAACAAATCTAATAGCAGAAAATCAACTTCAAGCTTAATATAAAGAGTACTTTGTAAAACGGTCAATAAAATGTCATCTTTATAAGCCTCCATAAAAATAAATGTGTATAATTTTCAAGCCTTTATAGAAGGAGCAAAAAACAGCCTCTAGAATTTTAAAGAAATGTCTGAAAAGGTATTTACAACATGAGTCAAACGTTACTCCTTTCTCCAAAAACAACTTTATTTTTTTATTTTTTTATTTTTTTTTTTTAAAGATTTTATTTATTTATTCGACAGAGAGACAGCCTGCGGGAGAGGGAACACAAGCAGGGGAAGTGGGAGAGGAAGAAGCAGGCTCATAGCGGAAGAGCCTGATGTG
>NW_023247233.1:0-2541 GCF_002007445.2 Ailuropoda melanoleuca | reverse complement strand
ATTTAAAAAACTCAGAGATCCTATTTAAATTTAGGAGACTCTATTGCCCTTGTTTCTCAGTCCATTTCCCCTTAGAGTATACTTTAAGCTCATGAAGGGCAGGGGATTATTATTTAACCCTTATGCCCAACCTAGAAAAGTCAGAGTTGTTTTGTTACTAGCTATAACTGTGTCTTAGGAAGAAAGATAATTAGTTTCCTTTATTTTGTCCTGTAGTTGCCAAATGTTGTGTAATGGGCATGCCTTTTATAAAGTTTGTGAAGATGGTATTAAGAAAAGGGGAGGAGGGCCTTAAAGGTATGACAGTCGTAAGTAACTCACAGAAGAAAATGCGTAATTTAATGTTTCCCAATGCATTCTAGAAATCTCTAGAGATTACTGCTATGTGAATTTCATTCCCTTGGTATACTGCATCAAAAGCACAAATGTCTACCAGCCCACACACAGGTTTTAATATAAACCCATCATGTATTTCACCACTTTGTGGGGAAGGTGCCCCGACTGCATGATTCTAGATATATTTGTATGGGGGATAAAAGAAAATGTCCAAAGGTGAAGAGTGCTCTCAACTCAATTCATTCTGAGTCCTTGAAGAGCTTCCCCCAAAATTCTCATCACTGAGGCTGTCCTTGACCTGGGCTTCTTTTATCTCTTTCCTTGGTATCCCTCTTTCTCCACTTTGGGAAGAAAACTGTGCCCCTTTAATTCCTAAATCCAAGGCCTTTTATTAAAAGAATGTTTTATTATGGAAAATTTAAAAACATACTGAAAAGCAGAGAGACTCTTACAATGAATCCCTTATATCCAATTACCCAGGGTCGAACATTAGTCTGTTTCATCTATTCCCCTCCTCTGTAACTCCAGTGGATTATTTTTAAATAAATCACAGATATATTATTATTTCATTCAAAAATATTTTAACATGGATCTCTTTGAAGGATCCTTTTTAAGAACAAAACCACAATACCATTATCATAATCTAAAAAAATAGTAATTCTTTAATATCAAATACCTAGTCAGTATTCAAATTTCTATCACCTTTTTAAAAATATAGTCCTCTATCCTTCCTGTTTACCACCCTCCCCTCCACTACTCTCAATCATTATTTCCTATTTTCCTGCTTCCCTAACGCTCCTTGAGACATTCCTTTCCCTTTGCTGCTACATGAAAAGATGGTCTTAGAGACCTGTTCCTGACCCTCTTTTCAATAGAGTTTACATCAGGAGTTGGCAAACTATGGCCTGCAGTGGCCACTTGTTTTTGTAAATAAAGTTTTATTGGAACACAGCCTTGTACATTTATTTACTTATTGCCTACGGCTGCTATGGAGCTATAATGGCAGAGCTGAGTAGTTTCAACAGAGAACATAATGCTTGTAAATCTCAAATATTTAATATCTGGCTCTTCGAGAAAAAGTCTGCTGACTCTTGAGCCTATTAGTAATAAGCTGGAGTTCCACAAACCTTGTCCTCTGGCAAGAATTCTGCTACTATCCCATCCCACAGATGCACTGACCATATCCAACCAGAAGTACCCCACCCATTCAATTACAATGTTACAGAAACTTAACATCTCTCTTTCTTCAAGCTATCCTCCTTCATAGCCACTAGAGTGACATTCCCAAGATGGCAGTCTTTTCACACAAGCTGTCCCCCGCTTTAAAAAGCAAAACAGCAACAACAACATAAAGAAGCAAACTAAATCATAACCTTAAGTGGTTCCCAGTAACTTCTTTAGTAGCCTTTTATAACTGGGTCCAGTCGACCTTTCAAACACTGCCCATCACAAATCCTCATGATAGCAGATTATTCCATGAATCCCTAAGTATGCCACTCTCTTTCTTGTCTTTGCTCATTTTGTTCCTTCAGCCTCACATGCCCATCTCACTGCATTGTCTTTCTACTCTTATCATGAAAAGAGAACCAAAGTGTTAGTCAAGTGTCACAAGGCCTACGAAGTAAATTATTTTCTTTATTAAAAAGAATCAAAATCCATACTGTAAGTAGAGGTTTTTGTATCAGAACCATTTCTAAATTGAGCTTTCACATTCTCTCTTTAGTTGATTTACGGCTGTAAAAAGTTTAAGTCGTCACTTTTACGTGATCTCTCAGGGGACTACTAAATGGAAGAGAGGACTCCTGACTTCTCTAACGATGCCCCAAGATCAGGCCATATTTTTATGGAGGTGAGGGTGGGAAGATGAAGAAATCATTGGCTTAAAGCTAGTTTCTCTAAGGTTAAACATTACATATGAATACAGGGAAATGGAGATTCACATCAGGTTCTGGCCAAAATCATGACTTCGCTTCTTTATGAAGCTGAACCACTGAGAACAGATTAGAGTAAGATGGTATCTTTACTTGTGAAAAAGTAATGTGGAATATAAAGGCATAAAGTACAAATCAACAATCAAAAGAATTTCCTGTAGAATATAATTTAACATTACTTTGTTATGTTAAGTAGGAAGGTCCGTAGAAGAAAGGGAAGAAGAAAGGGGGGGTAAACAGAAGGGGGAATGAACCATGAGAGACTATGGACTCT
>NW_023247232.1:0-2541 GCF_002007445.2 Ailuropoda melanoleuca | reverse complement strand
ACGCCGGGATCACGCCCTGAGCCGAAGGCAGACGCTTAACCGCTGTGCCACCCAGGCGCCCCAACACAATTTCATTCCTTAAAGCTGAATAATATTCCACTGTATAGATGGACTGGTTTGTTTATCCATTCAGCCACTGATGGGCGTTTGGGTTGCTTCTTCCTGGTGGCTGTTGTGCGTAGTGCTGCTGTTGTGAATGTGTTCCCACACATTTTTGTTTAAACTGTGTTTTCAATTCCGGTTGTGCCTTGTTTTTGATGCTCAGGGATGGTGCCTGGCTGCCCCCCACACTATGTCAAGGCCCTTGTGTTGCTCTCATCACTGTGCCCGTTAATAACACCAAGGTGCTCTCAGCTGCTCACTCCTAGGGGCATGTCTGAGCTTTCCTTTGAGCCATGGTCCTGAGGCCGAACCACTGGGCACTGGGTGTATCAGTGATTCCACACAGCCTGCCGGGAAGGACCTCCCCCAGCACAGTGATCCCACCAACCCCATGTTGACGCCTGCCCCCCTCTGCGCCACACCCAACCACCCAGCCATGAATGGCTTTACCACTCGGGGCGGACTCTGCCTGTCCTATCGGCTTGGACATCGTTTTTCCCACCTCAAGTTTCACAGCCTTTCCACACGACTCACATCCTGAGCCCACCCAAAAATCCCAGCCACAAATCCACCATGTGACAAGCCACCCACCAGCAGGCATGTGGCCACCAGCTGGGAGTAAATCACGTGTGACTAGTAAGCCAGTCCCGAGATGGCCACTGTTTCACAGGAAGTAGGCTCATTTGGGTGCTGCTGAACAATGCCCTGGTTGAATAAATCCGCAGTTCCCAGAGAATTTCCCACAAATTGCCAGATATTAGTGAACAAAGAGTGGCTGTTGGAGTCAGGTTTTGGGGAACATCTCGGGTAAACCCAAGCAGATTCCTTTCAGGAGGACTGGTCAGGACAGATGGACAGGGTATGGAGAAGCTCTGCGGGGTCTGGGAAGTGGACGGCGAACACAGCCAGGAAGTAGTCACAGGATGGCGGGGGGAGAGGAGGGAAACAGGAGTGGGCCTCGTAGAGGCCAGCGGGTGGCCAGGGCAGCTGGCCCAAGCACTGAGCAGCTAAGGCAGGGCTCGTTAGTTGTGCTACACACACACACACACACACACACACACACACACACACACACCCCAATCCTTAGAATTCCTGCCTGCCTGTCACTCCACCCATTTCTGGCTATCTCAACTGCCCCTCCCCAAGTCACAGCCATATCTCCCACCTGGATGTTGTCCAGCCTCCTCCCTGAATGGTCCTGGAACACTCTGTGCTTGCTCCCACCTCTCCCCCTGCCAGGGCCACTCTCCCCGCGGCTGCTCCACTCAGCAGCCCAGCATCAGCCAGGAATGTCGTGGCCCAAGCCTGGCACATGTTGGCAGGTCCAGGGGACAGCCCAGGAGGAAAAGCACAGACAGTTCTGGCAGACACCACTGTGGACACCTGCCTATGTTGTCCGCAGGTGTCAGCACGCTGGGTCACCATGACTGGGTACCCGCCCCCCGGCCGAAATGCCAACAGGACCCTGTTGTACTACAAGGGAGTGTGAACTTCACACCTCCAGGCCAATGGGTACTGGGGGGCTCTTGGAATTGAAAATGATCACGTGTGTATTGGCTTTCCCCTTTGGCCCAGCAGAGCCCGTTAGATTTACATTTCCCCACAAAGAAAGCTACTCAGGGAGAGGCAGGCAGCCTTGCCTCTGTGGGCCTGTCTGTCCAGCACTTGACATGCCTTCCTGGATTTGAACCACGTTGATGCAACCCCAGTCAGTTCAGAGTTGCCAAGTGGACACAAGAGGCTGAAGGGCTATTGGGGTCAGAGGAGGGTGGGGTGACCCCCTAGGTCAAGGGGCAGAGGTGGGGGGTGAGGGAGCTGGACTCTGAGGGCCACAGGGGCTCCACTTCCTCATCCCCCACCCTCTCCTGGGCAGCTGCTGGTCCCCAGGGAGCCAGGGAGGGGGAGGAGGAGGATGGCTGAAGAATTCAAAAGCTTATTTCACCCCCAGGTCATGCTCACATGGTGAGACTGCAATGCAATTGGTTGGGAAAAGGAAGGAAAGATTCATTTCTATGTGAATTTGATTTCCTTAGTACTTTGATATTTTGGGTACTTTTTTTCAAGGACCTGAAAATAGTTAAAGGAACTATGACAGTAGCGCTTCACGAAAAATACGATACTCCAATGAATTACGGCTGCTACAATAAATGTCATTTTTAAAATAATAGCATTCTTACACTGGATGAGGAGTTTGTGGGGGAGAGATCAGCACCATTTGCCCCATCCCTATCGTAGATATTCTGGAAAGCTCTCTGAAACACAGCTCTCTAGAGATGGGCCACTGTCAGCGTGTGTTTGTTTTGTTTCGAGTGTTGTTTCTTTCTTTTTTTTTTTTCAAAGATTTATTTATTTATTTATTTAACTGAGGCAGCCAGCGAGAGAGGGAACACAAGCAGGGGGAGTGGGAGAGGAAGAAGCAGGCTCCTAGCAGAGGATCCT
>NW_023247231.1:0-4307 GCF_002007445.2 Ailuropoda melanoleuca | reverse complement strand
TGAAAGGCTGTCTTCCAGGTCATTTGTTACAAGAACAAGCAGACCTACCATGTTGTGCTCATGCCCCAGTCTAGTGCTCTCCACTCCTGCATACTCTGATCTCGGAGGGACTTTCAATCCTCATAGGGTCCCCCCTGCAGGCCTGGCTTCATGGGTATGCAACTCTTCATTTGCACAGGTTCCCTGTTCAGACAGGCCTAGCACTTAGTTTAATGTTCTACTGTCACCATCTTGAAATTCTTAATAATTTCTCAACAAGGGCCTTGCATTTTCATTTTTGTCTGGGCCCTCCTAATTCTGTCACCAGTCCCAAGCACCCACTTCTGCCTTGCAGCATTATAGCTTTGAGATTTACAGTTATTTCTGCTTAAAGGTGTTAATTCAACTCTTCAGACAACTGGTCTGTTTTCTTAAGATCTTAGCAAAAATTCAGTTTCTCATAGAGATTTTGCTCGACCACCATCTTTATAGAAATCCTCTTTGTCCATTTTCCTCTATCCCTGTCACTGGGTTATCACGAAATCACTTAAGACCATGTAGAGCTGTTTGTATCTGTTTACTTATTTCCCTGCTGTAGGTATACTCTGTGAAGGAGGGGACCTTACTTAGTCTCCTTCTTGGTGACACTACCGTATAACCCCTTTTATTTTTTCAAGCCAATAAATACTGATTCACCCATTTTACCTCCATGTCTTATGATGTCAATATTTATTGAATGAATAAATAAATGAATACATGAAACTTAGTGAATCTGAAGGATAGGAAGCATGAGGGAAGTGATATGAGATAATGCTGTTTAAGGAAGGAGAGGCCATGAATTAGGGATATTTGTTTTTATCCTCTCAAGAGGGGAAAAATAGGAATTGGGGTGTAGTGATTCTTTTTTTCAATATTAGAAAGTTCTTTTTTTTTTATAAAGATTTTATTTGTTTAACAAAGAGAGACAGCCAGTGAGAGAGGGAACACAAGCAGGGGAATGGGAGAGGAAGAAGCAGGCTCCCAGAGGAGAAGCCTGATGTGGGGCTCGATCCCAGAACGCCAGGATCACGCCCTGAGCCAAAGGCAGACGCTTAACGACTGCGCCACCCAGGCGCCCCTCAATATTAGAAAGTTTTAAATTGCATTTTTGTTTAAAGTCGACCTTCCTGATTAACAGTCTATCTCCCGTTACAGATCATAATCTAGAGTGGTATTTTACTTAAAGGAAAAAATAATAATAATCAAATTTTTAGCTTTTTGGACTTCAGGATGTTTCAATGCTCTCCTTAAGAGTGTAACAGACACTGTATTATGAATATGTGGATAAAATAGACCAATTATCCTCAGTCTGGTGCTACCTAGAAAACTATGGCTGTCATTTTGTTAATACTGCTACTATTTTTTTAGAGAAATATCAAAAGGAAGAAGAAATTCTATCTAAATTAAAATCTCAAGGATCACTGTGTATATTACAAATGTTTAGGTCATTCAACACTTGAGTGTGATCTTAATCCAAAATTATACTATTTTTCTTATGAACATCATTTTATCTCTGGGCATGTATTCTTTTCCCAGAAAAAAAATTATATATTCAGTTAAAATGATCTTATAATCAAGTGAGTAGGTGTACAGAAATGTCAAATAGGAATGATAATATTTCCCACCTACCTGCCTTCGCAGGATGCTTTGAGAATTGATATGAAAATGTCTTTGAAGTGTTTTGAACTCCTTAGAAGAAAGATATGCTATAAATACAGAGTTGTATTTTCAGAAGTGTGATTCCAACGGCCTGTATGATAAATCTTAGGACTTTAGAATGATAAGCAATATGGCTGCCTTCTTGTCCTATCTCCTCACTATAAACTTGAACCCCAGAGAGATGAACATTTTTGGTGACACTACTATATAGCACCTTTTATTTTTTCAAGCCACAATGAACACTGATTCAATGAACATTTATCACTGACTTCATAGCTTTGGGCCCTGAAGGATGCTGTACCGGTAATGCCGTATTCCTTTGCTGGAGCTGCCGTAACAACGTAACACATTTTGGGTGACTTAAATAACAGAAATTTATTTTTTTTCACAATTCTGGCGGCTAGGAGGCCAAGATCAAGGTGTCAGCAGGATTGATGCCTTCTGAGGCCTCTCTCCTTGGCTTGTAGATGGCTATCCTCTCTTTGTGTCTTCACATGGTCTTTCCTTTGTATCTGTTTGTATCCTAATTTCCTTTTCGTGTAAAGACACTAGTTTTATTGAAGTAGGGCCTACCCTAACGGCCTCATTTTAATTTAATTATACAGTAACATCCCTCAGTACTGGGGGCTGGCACTTTAACATACAATTTTGGGTGGACGCGATTCAGCCTATACCACTCAGATACCTGGGTCTGGGGCTGGCATAAAGTCACCAATTAGTCACTCCATACACCCACACTACTGACGCTTCCCATTGCTCTTCGGATAACACGTAAACCTCTTTCTACAATCTGTATGGCCCTGCATCTCATGGTGTTCTCCCTGCCCCTCAATTTTTTCCAGACACATTGTTCCTCTTTCTGGTTTTGAACATGCTCTGCCCCTTCTCTCCTAGGTTCTTTGCACCTGTCTTTGCCTGCTAAATTTGTTTGTTTGTTTGTTTTTGGTTTCTTTTTTTTTTCTTTTTTAAGGTCTTCATGTCATTATACCTTGGGTCTTAGCTTAATGTCCTCTCCACAAAGAGGTCTCTTTTGGGCCACATTATGTATATTCATCCTAGTGATATTTATTATTGTACCCTGTTTATTTTCTGAGGAACTATGGGAAAAAAAGAAGGAACCCCTGAAATCTGGGAACTGATACTTCACTCAGACCTAGGCCTCAATGTTGTTACAAACTGATCTTGCTGTTACAGCTAAGCCCTGTTGTTCTCCTGAGGGACATACTGTCTTGCACAGAACATTCACATCATTGAGGTCACTGGGCGACCACAAAATAACCACAATCCCCTCTCCCTAAATGAATGACCACTTTTTAAAGCCAGTGACAGCTTTAGCATTGCCTTAATCTGTCTTCTATCTAGACGAGGTTTATTAAGATCTCCAGTGATAGAATCACCCTTTCTCTATGACAACCCCTAAACTATCCCCAACCCTAAACTATCCCCAACCTTACCCAAACAAGCTCCAATGCTATAATAAGGTTTTTCTATTGCCCTTGTTGAGATGCACCACACGTGGTTCCCAAGGGTATATTTTCCCGCATTGCAAGTCATAGGTACAACTTGTTCAACTGCAGGTGTTCCCGGTGACCTTTGGCTGAGTTAACTATTATCGGGATCATTGTCTGTCCCTCCCATGAAGGTATAAGCTACAGGAGGGAAAATGTCTGCATTTTCCTATCACTTTTTTGTTGCTAGTAGCTTTCATAGCAGCTCCCACTGTGCTGGGCACGTAATAGGCACTCAATTAATATGGGATGAACAAATGAATGAAATTGACACCAGAATATTTATAACTTTATGTACCTTCAAGTGCTTTCCTTTAGAACTTTGAGGGCCTTCCTAATAATATTATGGCTATGCAAAGGGGATATATTCCCTACATAGAGAATGACATATTGCAAATCATATGTGAGGAGGGGTATTGCTGCTGAGAGCAGAACAGAGTCCAAGGGGGGAAATAATAAATATTACTCTGTTAGGTAATGAAGGTTAGGTTTTGGGTGGACACCTGGTTAAAGTGAGCAAAAGGCCTATTTGAGAAATATGCCATATAGCAGTGTCCCTTGAGTGTACATTGGTTATAAGGAGCCAAGACAATAAGTTAGACAGCATAGCTTCAAGATTGTGAGTCTCTAGAATTTTTATTAAAATTTATTTGTTGCTCTCATTAAATATTCACTATTTGGACCTGGCATAGAAATCTATTTAAAAAGACCTCAACTGTTTCCTTCATTATAACCTTATCTCGTAAAAATGGTTTGTATATATATTCTTCAAAGCCATTTTTATCTGGAATAGGTAGACAAATTGTATTAGATTGTTTACACTTTAAGTTGTTATATAAAAACATTTCTAATGTGTATGTCATGTGGTTTGTTGTTTTTAAAATTGTTTTCTTTCAAAAAATCGAATGGTAGCTAGGCTCTTTGTGGAAAAGAATCAACCCAATTAAAACACCTGAGCCCAATTTAAAAAATCTTTTAGCTATTGGATAAGAAACTAGACTACACCAAGTATGACATGTGATAATGATGGAGAACTGTTTAATTTCACCAATTTTTTAATGTTTTTTTATTATATTATGTTAGTCACCATACAGCACATCCCTGGTTTCTGATGTAAAGTTC
>NW_023247230.1:0-2540 GCF_002007445.2 Ailuropoda melanoleuca | reverse complement strand
CAGCGAGAGAGGGAACACAAGCAGGGGGAGTGGGAGAGGAAGAAGCAGGCTCCTAGCAGAGGAGCTCGATGCGGGCTCGATCCCAGAACGCCGAGATCACGCCCTGAGCCGAAGGCAGACGCTTAATGACTGCGCCACCCAGGCGCCCCGAGTCCACTTTTTTTTAAAGTTGGGGAAAGAGGTTTTTGTTTTGTTTTGCTTTGTTTTAAAATGCAGCATTTAAACTCATGACCCTTAGATCAAGACGTGAGCTAAGATCAAGAGTCAGACTCTTAACCAGCTGGGCCGCGCAGGCACCCAAAGTCTGTTTTAATTATCTGTTTTAATTTTCAATAATTTCAGGAAAATAAATATAAAAAATATGTAAATCATACAGCATATTTTTTAAATGAATACCCATGAACTGATCACTCAGCTCAAGAGCAAGAACATTACCAGTTCCGTGCATCTACTTATGTGTCTTTATGCTCTACTATCCAGTTGCCTCCCTCCCAGAGGTAACTAACTGGTTATCCTAAATTTTTGTATGTCTTCCCTTGATTTTTTAAGTAGTTGTATCACGTATACATGATTTCCCAGACAATATTAATTAGTTCTGCTTGTTTGTGAACAACATAAAATTATACACTGCTGTATATAGTTTTTTGGAACTTTTTTTTATTCGTGTGATAAGATAATACAGATTTTTTTCCCAAGTATTTGTATCTGTTTATACTCCTAACAGTGGTGTGTAATTCTGTTGACCACATCCTCGCTATCCCTTGATGTTATCAGACTTCTTAATTTCTGCCATCTGACTGGCATAAAACAGCATCTCATTGTGATCTTAATTTCTTTTACCTTAATTACCAGTGAAATTAAGCATCTTTTTTATCTTTAGCACTGCTGCTTTCAACCTGCTAATGTGCTGTTGAGGATATTCTGATTTGTGTTCATGAGTGAGATTGGCTTATTTTTCTCATACTGTCTTTTTCTGATTTTCGTATCAAGTCCAAACTAAGCTCATAAAATGGGTAGTTTCTTTTTTTAATACTGTGAAATGATGTAAGCTAATGTTGTTTTGAAAATTGGGTGGAATATACCTGTAGAACTATTTGGGCCTGATACTTTCCTTTGTAAACTTTAACTTGATTCAATTTCTTTAATATACCAGAGATTTCTGTTTCTTTTTTTTTCTTTTTGACATTTCTTATTATAAAATGTAACTACTGGTAAAGTACTTAAAACGTAAAGGAACAGTTTAATGAGTAATTATTAAGTGGACACCCATGTAACCATTACCGTGTCCAATAAAACAAGTATTGGCAAGCTACAGCTCTCTGCACCAAATCCAACCTGCCACTTCGTTTTGTGAATAAAGTTTTATTGGAATACAGCCGTTCTGCTTTCTTCCCACAATGGCAGAGTTGAATAGTTCCACCAGAGACAGTATGGTCCACAAAGTAAAAAATATGTACTATCTAGCCCTTTACAGAAAAAAACTGTGAATCCCTGAAACAGGACATTACTATCCCTCCACCTCTAAGAAGCTTTTCCACCACCTGGTTCTTCCCAGTGATAACTTCTTCTCTCCGTGGTGGGATAACCACTCTCCTGATTTTGATAGTCATCATTTCTTTGCTTTTCATTTTATTTTACTACTAATAAACAATGTAGTTTAACATAGTTTGGCCTTAGTCATGTTTGAACTTTATATATTTGAAATATATGTCTCTGTCTTTTTCATATAATAGTAGGTTGCTGCATACAACTGCAGTTTGCTCATTTTAATTGTTATAGTGTAGAACAGCAATTAAAGTGTGGTCTGTGAGGTTAAATACATTTTTATAAGAATACCCAGATGTTATTTGTCTTTTCCACTCTCATTCTCCCAAGTGTACAAGGAAGTAACCCCCCGGCTTTATGACCTGCAGTATCATACCAGATTGAAGGGGGAGAAGTAGATATGAGATTCTCGCTGTTTTCTGTTACGCTAGACAAGGAGGTTTGCAGAACTGTACAACAATGCCACATTTCTAACTACATGTTTTTATTTAGAAAAATCGTTACTTTTCATTAAAAATGTTATTTATCTTAACATGTAATAGGTTTATTGTTATTTTTAAACGAATTAGCAAATACTATAAAGCTTTCTCAGTTTTAATTTATTGGTGTGATAAATATCCATGGGTGGCCATTTATATAGTTTCTAAGTTTTTACCATTATGAACAATGTTCTGTGAACGTTCCTGTATGTTATTCCTAGTGTACAAGTTATCAAGTTTGTCTAAGGGACACATCATAATGGAATTGATGGGTCATAGGTATGCATATTTGCACTTTAGTAGAAAATACCAAACATTTCCAAGTGATTATATCAGTTTATACTTCACTTTTCCGAGGCAGTTTGATAGGTTATGTTTTTCTACCATTTTGTCTAAATTTTTTAAATTACTCCGTATTGTCTACCTTTTAATCTTTTATAATTATATGTACCTTTTACATTCTTGATATATTTTACATTTTCTCTCTTTTTTTTTCTTTTCTGCTTTTTTTTTTTT
>NW_023247229.1:0-2539 GCF_002007445.2 Ailuropoda melanoleuca | reverse complement strand
TTCAAATAAATCCAAGTGTAAAATTTCTGAAACCAGACCATCTCAATTTAACACACATCCGGGGGGCGGCTCCGTTATTGTTGGGCCCACAGACAGTGATAATCAGCAATGTATTACAAAGCGTCAGTGAATTTCCAACAGAGGCAAATAGAGCAATGGAAATCTGACACGAAGCCGTCGGAGAAAATGCGAAAAATCACAAAATACTGAAGAATGACTTAAGTCTTTCTCTGACTGTAGATTGTCAGTTGTCACAGCTGAGATCGGCTGAGACGTGGGAACGTCTCAGATCAGCTACAGTCTCGGCACCGGTGGTCTGCCGTGACATGCCGGCCCAGCAGACGTCAAGCGGGTACGGCCCCTGCTCACGGCTGTGACTCCACGGGCAGCTGAAGGAGGAAACAACGTTGGCTCTCCACCCTTCTGTGGCTCCCCGATATCAGCAGGGAGAAAGGTCCTACAGGTCACCCTAGGACGGAAGGTAAACACCTTCCTGAGCGCGGGTTGGTGGAATGCAACCACAATACTTTTATTGCCGCTGGACCGTGGCTATACATATGGTTCAGCTGCCTCTCCCCACAGCCGCATGCCCTCCTCAGCCAGCTGCATGAGCCACGGGACACGGGACCGGGATCGCGTACACTCAAGCCAGACCTCACCCTGACCTACCGGAGTCGAGAGAAACACGGCGGGATGCGTCAAAACAGAACAGGTGAGGAATCCAACTGTAGGAGGGAAGGGGTGTTATCCGTGGCCTGTAGGAACTATTAGTAACCGAAAATACGCATGTCACAGTGAACCTTCCAAAACTGATCTGGTTAATGTAAATCGTTAAGACGCATAACGGAACATTTGGAAGATGAGACTAATAAAGTCAAAATAACATTGCAGGATTTGAAAAGAGAAGAGAGACATGCGTTTCCTGAAATCGTAGCAGCCTTGAACTGTGGGGTCAGGGCAGTCGGACAGGGGCTCGCCAGTGCTGAGCGAGCCGGTGCCCCCGAGCTTCGTGACGGGCCATACTTGCTTCCAAGTACATTTGCCAAGGAAGTCAAACGGAGCGGCTTGTGAAGGGCAGGTTTTCGCAGTTTGGCGACCGCACATGGGGCCGTGTTGGAGTTCTCTGTTCGCTTGTATTGATAATATGAAGAATATGGTTGTTTAAACGGGCCGTTAGAAGAACGTGTCAAGTAAAAATGCTCCCCAAATACGACTGTTTGTGACTGAGATCGTAAGTGACATAGGCTCACAGGTTGGACTGATATTTTTGTCCGCTGAGATTATCCTGGGCATTCGGCCCTTAGTAGTAATGAGTGTGGGAGCGGTTTGAAAGCACGGGGTGGCTGTGGCGTGTGGGTCTGGTGTGATTTCAAACCCACTTGTTTGTGACCAAGACAAAGAACGCTGGGTTTAGATGAAATGAGGATGAGAAACAGGTGCAGGGCCAAGCTCCTGGGTCTCCTCTCACATGGTGGGGAGGGCGCGGGGGGGGGCGGGGGATAGCGCTGACGCTCTGAGAAAGAGTTGGGCCGTCTCTTGTCAA
This sequence comes from Ailuropoda melanoleuca, assembly GCF_002007445.2. Taxonomy (NCBI): domain Eukaryota; kingdom Metazoa; phylum Chordata; class Mammalia; order Carnivora; family Ursidae; genus Ailuropoda; species Ailuropoda melanoleuca. The sequence continues at coordinate 996 of NW_023247229.1, read as the reverse complement.
GTCGTACACTTAACCGTGAGACCCAGCATCACAGTCCTGCAGACCTCTCCTGGAGAAACAAAAACATGTACACACAGCCTGACTGTAAGTGTTCCCAGCAATTCGGTGAATAAGACCCGCAAGCGGGAAATCATCTCCCTGTCCCTCTGCAGGCCAGCGGGGAGCAGCCTGCCGTACCCCCCCAAAGGTGGAAAACCACTCGCACTCACGAAGAACAGAGCCGGATGGATCTCAAGGGAATTCTGCTGAGTGGAAAGAAACCCACACCCGTCTCAAAAGTCTACGTGCAGTGTTGCTCCGTTTACTGAACACGCTACAGATAAAAATGTTGGGAGGGAGGCCGAACGGACCCGTGGTTGCCGGGAACTGGGTTGGGGGAGGGTGTAGTTCTGAAAAGGTGACTGAACTTTCTCTACCCTAATTGTGACGGACACACGAGTGTGCACGTGAGCGGAAGCCTCGTTGGCGCATACACGCGCACACACGTTGTGCGTGTAGAAATCATCACGTCCAAGCACCATCTGTGGCTGAGCCGCTGGTGTTCCGCCAGCGCGGATTTCCCGCTTCTAACACGACCCCGGCAGCGCGTGCGTGGCCGCCAGAGGGCCCGTCTGGAGAACGGCACTGGGGAAGCCTCCGGATGACTTTTTGCAAGTCCTTATGAATCAAACTATTTCAAAGTTTAAAAAATCCTTTTAAACTTGCAGTAAATAAAAAACGTGCTTGAGATCGATGCATCCAATCCCTCCCAGTTCATAGTTTACGGCTGACACGGCAGCGAAGAAATGGCGTCGCCGGGGAGATCGGGACATGCCTGGGGAAGCAGCGGGTGAGCAGCTTTTCTTAGACTTTGGATATTTCCATTTGGGTCTATTTGCACATATCTGGGCACAGTACGTGACATTTCTAGAAGGGCTTCTCTGATGACTGGGCACAAGAACAGGTGCTGCTTGTTTCCACACACTAACTTAGGAACGTTGTTTTATTTGCAAACAC
>NW_023247228.1:0-2538 GCF_002007445.2 Ailuropoda melanoleuca | reverse complement strand
CTCTTCTGCCAAACCTGGAACTGTCCATTATGCAATTCTGCGTCTGAAGATAGGCAGATCTTTATTTTCTCTTGGGTACTATAGATATTTGTCAACTTTGGGAGTACTTTGGGTATTTTCCAGTACGTTGGGAATGTAACCACGTGGAGCTGATCCATCCTTTAGAATGCCTCTACGGTGGGTCTAGGGAGCTGTGTTTGCAATTTTTCATCTATTCAGATATCTACTGATTGCCTACCTTATGCCAGAAATACCTGTGGGCACTGGATATATTTTTTTATTATCATGTCCAATGTCCAATTAGCTAACACAGAGTACATCATTTGTTTCTGATGTAGTGTTCAACAATTCATTAGTTGTGTATAACACCTGGTGCTCATCACCACACATGCCCTCGTTAATCCCCATCTCCTGATTACCCCATTCCCCCCACCCTCACCCTTCTGTAATCCTCAGTTTGGTTCCCAGAGTCCAGAGTCTCTCATGGTTTGCCTCCCTCTCTGATTTCTTACCCCAAAGATACAGATGTAGTGAGAAGAGGGGGCACATGCACCCCAGTGTTCATAGCAATGTCCACAATAGCCCAACTGTGGAAGGAGCCGAGATGCCCTTGAACAGACAGATGGATAAAGCAGATGTGGTTTATATATACAATGGAGTATTACTCAGCCATCAGAAAGGATGACTACCCACCATTTGCATCGACATGGATGGAGCTGGAGGGGATTATGCTAAGTGAAATAAGTCAAGCAAGGAAACACAATTATCATATGGTTTCATTCATATGTGGAGCACAGGGAATAGCACGAAGAACCATAGGGGAAGGGAGGCACTGAGTATTTAAGATTAATCAGAACAGGCACAGTCCCTGGGCTTGCAGGCTAATTGGAGAGACTGACAATGAACAATTTAACAAGTGAACATATAGTCAGAAGCTCTGATTAGTACTGAAAAGGAGAGGTATGGTAGTATTACCAAGAAAGTATAATTGGAGGACCTAACTTAGATTAGAGGTCAGGGGAAATTTCTTTGAGAAAGTTAAATAAAACTGGGGACCTGAAGTAGTAATTAGCTCTATCAGGAGCAGAAGAAAGAACAGTAGGATAGTAAACTTCCTGGCACCTGTGACAGTCCTAAGGCGCTAAAGGGCCTGGTGGGCACGGGAGGATCCGTGTGGCCAGAGAACAGTGAGCAAGAAGAGTTGTCATATTTGTGAGCTGGGCTCTCCGGCCACAGGTGATTGAACCACAGAGTCTACTGAATCAAGCTGAGCCAGTCGGGTTGTTTTTTCCAAACTGTGAGTTAGTGGTACAGAGTTCAGCTAGTCAGTTTTGGGATCTGAAGACATAAGTACAGTAGAAATTGAAGTTCCTATAGAATAAGGAAAAGCAGCAGCATCCTGGCCATCAGGGCCTAGTGTAAACCTTTGTTACAGAGGTACAGAAACTGAGATGCTTCTGCAGAGGGCATATTGGAACAGATGCAAAGAGAGCAGTCAGGAGGCATGGCATTCCAGAAAGACACAGAGCAGCTGGCTCCTGATTTTCCAGTGTAATCTCATTTTCTAGAGTCTTTTCTCCCCCAGAACAGGGGGCATTATGACTTAGCACTCAGGACCTGGGTGTCGATCCTGCCTGGGGCCCACTATTACCTATGGGTTAACTACAAAATGACTCAGTGATCACAATAGCACAAGGAGTTAATGAGTGTTGTCTGTTATCTGCCAGGTACACTGTGCTAAAATGGAAAATGGCTTTACTTACCTCGTATTTTCACTGTCTTATTCGATGCACTCTCTGTTTTTCAGATAAGGAAACGGAAGTGAAGGAATTTGTCCCAGACAAAGTGGCTGGTAAGTAGTAAAGCCCAGACTTGAACTCTGGTCTGAACTCTAATTCAGCACTTTCCCAACCGATCTCAACCTATCTCACACGTTATTGAGCAGTGGGGTTCTGTGGCCTACACACTTTCTCCTTGGATGATGCAAATTCACATCACAGCCCCATCTAGAGACTCAGCCTATGCCCCTTATGGAATGGAAATGAAATCAAGTGTGGTAGGCAGCTAAGGGGTAGATTTTTGGAGTCACAGTAAATGGAACTGAGAGGGCCTGACGGGGCCCACACTGGGAATATTTACCAGGTTTGGAGGCTCCAGCCTTCTCATTAGAGGGAACAGAGGACTAATTGTGTCTGAATCCCTAAGGAGAGGAGGGTCACCCCTGTTTTCAAGTGGGATTCCTGTTCTACCTGTACACTCTCAGAGGGTGTTCCCCTTTTCTATCACCTTGGGGGGCACTTCTCTGGGCTTGATATTGTCACTCTAGTCACTGAAATCTGTAACTCAGAAGAAAGCTTGGGTAAAATGTCCAGGCAACTGTTTTTTTCACCCGAACTTGAGATTCTCGTGGCCCAATTATCTTGGCCAATATTCTAACCCTTCTCTGTGTTATGCTCCTTACAAAGTGCAACCAGGCTGTCTTGTGTCGACCAGAAATTCTTGATTTTAATGTGGACAATTTATCAGTTTTTGGATGAT
>NW_023247227.1:0-2538 GCF_002007445.2 Ailuropoda melanoleuca | reverse complement strand
GAGATAGAGTTGATTCTTAAAACCCTTGATTAAAACCTAAGAAATTTATCAACCATCAGACAAACAGCCAAGAAAACATAAGAACAATCATAGCAAAGAGTTTAATTTGGCAATTACTCCATAAAATGCTCGATTATTTTTTCTCCTAAAAATTGAGGCTGAGGTCAAAACACTTTAGCTTCTGAGATGATTCCTGAAAGAAATATCACATGGTGCAGTGCTGTACTGTAATGGAATTATAGAAGTGGTCTCAAGGTGTCAGGGAAAGATAGGCTTTGTACTGTTGAGATGAGGAAAATAGTAAACAATTCACTGAAGGTTGAGTTAACAGGTGATCTGGCCAATAAAGGATGAATAAGAAGGAAACCAAAGACCAAAGTTAAAATCCATCACTTTGGAGTTTTCACTGCTATCCTGTTAATATTTAAAATCTTTATTGAAGGAAATTCAAGAAATTATTAGCACTTTAGCATGATTTAGTTTATCTGATTGAAATTCTCTGAAAACAACAGGCTCCACCATGAAGTAAATGGAGAAATAAAAGATACATATAGATACATATGGGAGATTGTGAGAACTCAGAAAAATTGGACCTTTCTGTCGTTCAGTTCCTGAACACATGACAATAGGGTCGGATTCAGAATTGGTGACCACAATTCAGTCTTTACTCCTATGCTACTTCTCTCTTTACTGGCATGCCAACATTTTCTACAAAGGATAACAAGACATTCAAGATTGTCTTCTTTTGATAATATCTGCATTCATACAGCCAGAATTGCAAGAGTCTGATAACTTGATAAGGCTCATAATGCCAAATTCCCTCGGGAAATAAAACTTTAGATTCTTGCCTGTCCATTTAAAAAACAAATCACATCAAGAAAAACTGATATCTGAAAAGTTTCTTTTTAGGTGGGCAACATATATATTTTTTATTCTCCATATATTCTGCCCCGAAACAGTGACATGCAGTGGCCTATATATCAATTGGTAAACAGACAGTTAACATTTCTATTGAAGAATGAATTGAAAACCACAGTGACACACTAATATCTAAATTACATGTTAACTGAGCCCATAGAAAGGAAAACATGAATTTCACTGCCCCAAGTGACTATAATTCTGTTTATTATCTTACATACCAACTGTCAGTGGCCTGTGATGTGGAACAGTTTAGATTATTGCTGACATTTGGAAAAATAAATGAATTTAAATGAACTTGAACCACTTAAGCAACATGGCAACTTGAAATTGCTGTGCAGAAATTGTTTATTTGTTGGAAAAAATATTACATTATAGGAATTTTATTAGCTACTGCTTCTTAGTTTAGATTTGTCTCTGGAGAATAAGAATAGCTTGAATGACTTTGACATAAACATACTGAGTATAATATATTAAGATCCTTAATGTAGCTTAAATATAGGGAAAAGTATCCATTGGTGTACATGAAATCTCCCACTAGATAAAGCTGAGTTAAATTGATATTTCTCACTGGGTACTCTGTATTTTGTATCTTGATTTATTATTTAAAAATAAAATATAATTTGCACGAGAGAAAATATTAAGAAACACTTTTGAGAAAGATGTTAATTAAGGTTGGGAATACAATCATTTTTGCTACATGCATTAACTTAAATATAACTGTTTAATGTCCTAATAAATATGTATATATGTTTGTTTTTTGGTATTTGGGAAACACCCTAGAATGAAATATTCCTATTATCTAAGGAGCATCAGGTTTGTAAAGACATCAGCCTTTTCAAATATTGAACAAATCCTATATGATTCTTAATTTTAGATTCTTTACCCAGTTAAGTTGTGCCCCACTTGTGACCTAAAGAACTTGTCAGATAATATACATGTTATTTTAAGCTGCTAAATTTGTAGTAAATTTGTCACAGAGCAATACAAATTTAATACAGTTTGATTCGAGTTTGGGGCAATTGTGAATAAAGCTGTAAATAGTTCTTAGTTAAAACTAAATTCTTAGTTTTCAGTGGACATATGAGTCATTTCTGTTGGGTAGATAATGAGGAATGCAATTGCTGGGTTATAGGGAATTATTATATTTACCATTAATAGTTATGGCCAAATATCTTTCCAAAGTAATTGTACCAATTGACAATCCCATGAACAATGGAAGATTCAGATTTTTACTCGAACTTGTCAACACTTAGTATTGGTAATCCTTTTGATTTTAGCCATTCTAGAGGATATGCATTGATATATTATTGTGCTCATAATTTGCATTTATAGTAAAATATGGAATTATATAGGTAACCTAATGTGTGTTATATATATATATATATATATATACATATACATATATTTGTATATGTATAGAAACAACTTGGTTGATATCTACAAATTAGAAGCATGTACTCTGCACGTCAAGAAATTGTTTCCATAGTTTGTTTTTTTTTCCTAAGATCATACTATAGTGAAAATGATGGGAAAAGCAAAAATCCAGGTTCATATGAACATTTTAAAGAAGGAAAATATAAAAGAAAAAAAATGATGAGTAATAACCTAAAAAAAAAA
>NW_023247226.1:0-1551 GCF_002007445.2 Ailuropoda melanoleuca | reverse complement strand
GACAGAAAGGCAATAGGTTTATGAACAGATGAGAGGTGAGGAATGAGGGAAAGAGAAAAATTACAGAAAGGTATTTGGTGATACCATTCACTAAGATGAGGAAAAACAAGGAAGTGCCAGTTTTAGGGAACGTTACTTAGAACACTGTGGTCCATATTATTCCTCTATCAACCCTAATGCTCTCCTTTGTTCCTTCTTCTAACCCACCATATAAACACAATTTGTCCTAGTTTCTTAGTTCAAGTTGTTAAAACAAGATTATCATAGACTGGGTGGCTTAAACAACAAAGTTTTATTTCTCATAGATCTGGAGGCGGGGAAGCGTGAAATCAAAAGGTCGGCAGTTCAGTGTCTGGAGAGAGCCCCCTTCCAGGTGCACAAAGAGCGATTTTCTCCTGTATCTTTCTATGCTGGAGAACAGAGAGAGCTCCAGTCTCTTTCTTTTCCTCTAAGGACACTGATCCCATCATGGGGCTCCACTCTCATGACTTCATCTAAAACTCATTACTTCTCAGAGGCCCCACAAGCCTTATACTATTGCACTGGGAGTTAGGGTTTCAACATGAAAATTTGGGGGGAAAGAAGACACAAATGTGCAGGCCCTAACACTTACCCATCGCAAAACTAACACCTTCCAACATCCTTGTGTATCTAGTAACTATTCTTCCTTCCAAATGTAGTTGAACCAACGTCTTTTGAAGCTTATCCTGATATTCCCAGGCACAGTTAATAACTCCTCTGTATGATAGCTTTTCAACTTATATGATATTATTAAGCTGTCTTTGATTTATATTGTGAATATATTGTAAATAACGAAGTATTTATATGTCCATCATTCTGTACCAAACTTCTTAAGGTAGACTTCCTTTCTAATATTCGTAGAAACTAGCAAAACAAATAGCATAATAGCTTAGGTGATCAATGAACTGGTGTAACATAGGACTCTAAATTCCAGGGACACCTGGGTGGCTCCCACATGGGGCTCCATGCTCATCACAGAGTCTGCTTCAAAATCTCTCTGCCCCTACACTCCCCTAAAATAATCAAATAAATCTTTAAAAAGCACGTATATCATTAAAGAAATAAAGTTTAGTGAATGAAAGAATGACACCACCATCATCATTCATAGTGCAATCCAGAGGCAGACTTGTTTTAGGGAAACTGAAGAACTAATATCACCATATACTGAGTTTGAGGTATAAACAAACATTAAATATGAAGAGAAAAGTGGAGGCATTTGGACATTTTCAATAAAGTAATGATAGTCTCAGAAATGGCACACAAAATATTTAAGCACAGACACTGACCAATCAGAGCAGATACCATCCATAAACAACTAGTATGGATAGTCAATGAATATGGCTGAATTATCAGGCTTGCAGAGCTGGACCCTTGAGACTTGACAAGATAGCAAGCGAGATGTTGAATCCAAAGTTATAATGTTGGGTAAAGCCCAGCAGTCTATATGTTAGGGCAGGTCAGAGAGAGCATCTAAAGAGGTACCTTGAAAAGAGGGAGTGCTGTCTCATTACCAGAGAAAGGCTTTCTTTT
>NW_023247225.1:0-2537 GCF_002007445.2 Ailuropoda melanoleuca | reverse complement strand
AGCCTGATGTGGGGCTCGATCCCATAACGCTGGGATCACGCCCTGAGCCGAAGGCAGACGCTTAACCACTGGGCCACCCAGGCGCCCCTGAATTTTACTTTTTAAACCAAAATAAAAAGAATAATAATTTTCAAGGGTGAAAAGTAAGTAGAGGTCCTGATTTGCATTTTATTTTATAACAAGCATAGCATAAATTATTCTGAAATAATAATTCCTAGAATTATTATACTTCCTAGAATGTGTACATCTTTATTTCATTTTTTACTTCAAAATCATCCTTGGTAACTTATTTGAACAATGCTTCTGCAATATTTCCAAAGCATATTTGGAATTACTTTTTTGGGTTTATCTTAAGTTTCAGACAGTCAAGAAAATCTACCTAATTATTCCATAGCTCATTGCCTACTTGAAAGTAGATAGTTTCTATGAAAATATTTTTAAAATCATGGTATTATAATCCTGTTTAATTATATTTAGTTTTTCATAATTCCTTATGTTATATTTCATATTTTGCTATTCCATTTTAATTACCTAATATTTACAGAATATCCAGTTATTACAGATCTAAGGATTTTATGTTTTCATAATGACAACACAACCTCCCATTTATTTTTGATTTCGAAAGTTAATTTACAGTATAATTTTTCTAGTATTATAGTGAGGTTATATATGTATAAGATTACAAAAGCTTGCTCTTCTATTTATTAAGTTTTTAAAAATGTAGTAAATACATAATTTTATATTAGTTTCAGGTATACGGCATAGTGATTTGACATTTATATACATTAAGAAATGAGCACTGTAAGTCTAGTTACCGTCAACATACAAAGTTTTTATAATATTGTTCACCATATTCCCTATGCTATACTTTTCATCTCTCCACCTTAATTATTTTATAACCGAAAGTTTATACCTCTTAATTCTTTTCACCTATTTTGCCTGTCCCCTTACTCTTACCCCCACTCCCCTCTGGCAACCATGTTCACTCTTTTTATGAATGTTTCTGTTTGTTTGTTTGTTTTGTTTTGTTTTTTAGATTCCACATATAAGTGAAGCCTTATGGCATTTGTCTTTCTGTGTCCGACTTGTTTAACTTAATATAATAGCTTCTCGGTCCAACCATTTGTCACCAATGACAAGATTTCATCCTTTTTTGTGGCTAAGTAATATTCCATTGAGTATACATATTACAGCTTCTTTATCCATTCATCTGTCAGTAGACACTCGGGTTGAGAAGCTTGCTATTTTAAATGCAAAAAGTTATTTTTTTTACAAAATTTGGGATGGCATTAATCTAGCATACATTTACTTGCCTGTTAATGAAAACAGACCTGTACTGAATCCAGTAAATGAGAACATTGACTCAAGTTAGTTTTCATAGCCAGTAACAATTTTACAAATTTATAATACAATGATGTTTTCAGGAAGTATTGACATATGTAACATCATTTATTTATTTTTTTAATTTTTAAAAAGATTTTTATTTATTTATTTGAGAGAGAGAGAGAGAGATCATGAGCAGGGGGAGGGGCTGAGGGAGAAGCAGACTCCCCATTGAGCAGGGAGCCCGATGAGGGGCTCAGTCCCAGGACCCTAGGATCATGACCTGACCTGAAAGCAGATGCTTGACTGACTGAGCAACCCAGGTGCCCCTGTAACATCATTTATCCCAACACTATGTTGACCAGGATTTCTAAGTTTTTATAGTTTTCTGCTTTTAAAAGCTTAGTTTCCTCTCTTCTACTATGGGTATCACTATTAATGTTTTACAAGCATATCACAGGATTATGGTACAGGTGTCTTTGGAAATTCCTTAAGAAATTACTCTTCTACATTGCTCAGTATGTTAGAAGTTTTACTTATATAATTGTGATTTTTTATGTTCTATTTTTAATGTCTGTATATTAATAAAGATATTGACTCTATTTGTTTAATTTTCTCAGAACTTTTAACATTCATTCATATGACTGATATAAGTACCATTTCTAGGAGAAATAATCTTTTCCAAGTTTATGCATGAGAAACCTTTGGGTTGAAGGTATACCATGTAAGCTTCATCTCTTCCAATACGTCTAGAATTGCCAATGGAGGCAATTTCAGTAATTTCCCATAATGTGGTTCCATTACATTGTTGTTTCAGTGTGACTTTAGGTATTAGAGCACTTAAAGAAATTCAGCTCTTTCTGTTTATTAGCCACTTTCTGTTTTGCTTAAAAATGGATTCTAAAGACTCACTGTAGGTAATTTTAAAGAATGACCAGAAAAATTAGCTAGGCTACTTGACATTAATAAAGGATACTTAGATAAATTTTTAAAAAAATAATCATTTGATGTTGTATATCATTTTCAAGGAATGAAATGAAAATTTTTCTTAGCTGAAAATTTAATTGTGAACATTCTAGCAATAAATAATAATAGCTTATTTACAAAAAAATACTACCATTCTATTTAAAAGGAAAAAGAATCCTCTTATTTCAGAACATGTTATGGGAAATCAGTGTTCCTAGAGGTATTCTTGCAGAAGTTGTTGCTTTATT
>NW_023247224.1:0-2536 GCF_002007445.2 Ailuropoda melanoleuca | reverse complement strand
CCCGCAACGCCGGGATCACGCCCTGAGCCGAAGGCAGACGCTTAACCGCTGTGCCACCCAGGTGCCCCTGTCTTCATGTGTTCTGATGTATGACGGCTAGATTTGGAAGACTTACCTTCTACCAAGAGCACAGCTTGAAGGGACACCAGAGATGCTACAGGCAGATTTGTGAAGGTAATTTTACATTATTTTATTATAGTAAATAATAATGACTATAATAATGTGAATATATAGTGATATAGTAGCACATTAGAATGATTTTGTTTTTTTTTTATATATGTTTAAAACTACAGAAGGTAAAGCTCAACAAAATCTCCTCCGTTCCTAATTGCTGGATTTAATCAGGTTGGGTATATATTTTGAATATCAGATACAGATCGCAGTACATGGGAAGTGCCATGAGCTTTTTTCTTTTTTTCCTTAAGATTTATTTATTTATTTGTCAGAGAGAGAGAGACAGAGCAAGCGCACAAGTTGGGGGAGGGGCAGAGGGAGAGGGACAAGCTGACTCCCCACTGAGTAGGGAGCCCAATGCAGAGCTCCATCCCAGACCTGGAATCATGACCTGAGCAGAAGGCAAACACTTAACTGACTGAGCCGCCCAGGCATCCTGCCATGAGCTTTTCATATTTCTTTATTGACATGATTACTAAACACAGTCTTTGGGTTAATAAGCATTGCAAAATACCTGACTAGTAGAAAAAATACACACAGAAAGGAATTCTTGCCATTCAAGGCTAGATGTGTATTAAATATTATTTTAGAGAGACAAACAATAGAAGAGACATGGTATAACATAGACAGTTTGGAGGATCAGATTCCCTTGGTAGACTTGATGGCAGGTGAACTGGGCCTTAAAATGATAGGATGAGTAACAGTGACTTTGACTTGTGTGTATGTCTTATGGAAAGAAAAATAATGTTTTATAGAAAAGTACAAGGGCAAATGTATATGGCTTCAGAGTTCATTATATTTTTAAACCTGAATTAAAACATGTCTGTATACATGTAGCTTAATTGGTAATATTCAATGCTTTTTCCTTGGGGCTGAGCCACAGTAGTTTGGGTTTCATATTGAGGTAACTTTAGCAGGTCAATGTTGAAGTAATTCTGAGCTGTGATGCTTGTGTTTATCACTTATTATTAATTATTTATGCTTGCAAAGCACATTTGTTTGCATTTACATCCCTCGCTTACACATATGGAACAACTGACTACATTGATCTGCAACTTGGTGCTCTGCTACTCTGACAAAACAGATGTTCTGATCAGAGTTGAAGGCTCCTTCCATCAGCCAAATTGATTGCAAGTGACATTTGACAAAGTGGCTAATCAGAGCAGTAGTCAGTTCCCTTCAGTGCAGACACTATCCAATCAGACAGACCCTCACTGGCCAAGTGGAGACCAAATTAGAAGAAAAGGATCAGGAACTTTCTCCACCACACTGTTTAATGAGATGAACTAACATCCAGAGCTGGCCAGTAGATTTTTCCTTTCAAATATATGTCCTAACATGAATGCAAAAGATCCCATAGTCTCTAATATCCATTCATACATTAATATTACATAGACTACATTCTATTAAATTATCTTGTCAATACACTAATTCACATGTAATGATTTCTATTTTGGCTATGTGCTTTCATATTGATTTTCATTCTACAATGAAGAACGTTTTTAATACACAGAGTGCACGCTTTGAAAAAAAACTAAAGCAATGGAATTTTTACTTTCCTATTAAAGAAGCTAAGATCTTGCATGCTTAATACTTTTTACACATACTATATTATCAATACAGAATGTGTAAGATAAACAAGTATTTGAGATATTAGTAAAATAAAAGCATTAGCTTAAAAAATAAATCAAACATCAAACTAATTCACATTCAGGTTAATTTCCGAAATCATTTTTTTCATTAAATAAATGAATTATTTACTTGTATCAATATCAACTTATGGATTCCTAACTTATTCAATGAGTTCTAATCTATTATTAGTGTTATTTATTTTGATGTTAACATTGTCCCAGAGTTGACCAGTGAAGCCTCTTCAAGTCCATTCCACCTCTTTCCGTGATTGAGTGCCATTTGTAATGTGTTGCAAAGTCAAGAAACATGATACATTTTTAAGACAATAACCCATTGAAATTCAGTTAAGAGGTTCTCAATCTTGGCAGTCTAATCGGTTTGATAGTCTTACAGATGATTTACTCTAAGATCGGAACGCTGACAGCTGCTTTCTTTTCTTCACCTTCAAACCCTTCTTAACCTGCAGGTATTCAAAGACCTCTTCACATGCATCCAAGTGAAAAGTGAGTGACTTGCCAACTAGGTCAAAAATGTAGAGAAAAGTGGCAGACAGGAGCAAAAATAGGGAATGGACTTGGGAAGGAGGCCAAAAAGGGAAAGAATATATACGTGTGTGTGTATGTGTGTACATATATAATACACCTTATACATACATATGGTGTATATACATACGGTATATGGTATATATACATATATATACACACATACATATATACACATATATATATAT
>NW_023247223.1:0-2536 GCF_002007445.2 Ailuropoda melanoleuca | reverse complement strand
TTGGTTTTGAAAATGGACCATTTCAGTATGGTGTGGAAAAACCAAGGAAAATAACGATGGGGGGAAAAACTGCCACAACTGTCCCCAGGATAAAGATGAATCAAATATGCACAACAAGGCAATATTGCTGAGAAACTGCAAATCAGACATATGATTTATGTTTTGTTTTGTTTTTATTTGACATCTTTGTAAATATGCTTTCTAGTTAGAGAGTTATAAGCACAAGATCCATACTAGATATATCCTACAGATGTCTCTAGCTTAACCAATGGAATTACGTAAAAGGAGAAAGTGCATGTGAGCAGGCTTGCCAGGATGTTTTCCTTCAGGTTCCAATACTAGCTTCTTATGACACTTTTCTCTCCAGGCAGAATCCCTCTTGACTTGGTGCAAGGCAGTGATGAGAAATCATACAGCCGTAACAACATTCATCCTGCTGGGATTGACAGATGATCCAAAAATACAAGTTCTGCTTTTTGTATTTTTATTTCTCACCTACATTTTGAGTGTGACTGGAAACCTCATCATTATCACCCTCACACTTTTGGATTCCCATCTGAAAACTCCCATGTATTTTTTCCTCCGGAATTTCTCTTTCTTAGAAGTCTCATTCACCACTGTCTGTATTCCCAGGCTCCTGTATACTATGACAACTGGAGATAATACCGTTACCTATAATGCTTGTGCCACCCAATTATTTTTTGTTGTCCTCTTTGGAGCAACAGAATTTTTTCTCCTTGCCGCCATGTCCTATGACCGCTATGTGGCCATTTGTAAGCCCCTGCACTATACAACCATCATGAACAGCAGAATCTGCACTACCCTTGTTCTCTGCTGTTGGTTTGCCAGCCTGTTAATCATCCTCCCACCTCTTGGCATGGGCCTCCAGCTGGAATTCTGTGACTCCAATGTGATTGATCATTTTGGCTGTGATACATCTCCTATTTTACAGATAACCTGCTCAGACACAGTGTTAATAGAGAGAATAGTTTTGAGTTTTGCAGGCCTGATGCTCATTATTACCTTAGTGTGTGTAGTCCTCTCCTATACCTACATCATTAAGACCATTCTAAGATTCCCTTCTGCCCAGCAGAGGAAAAAGGCCTTTTCCACCTGCTCTTCCCATATGATTGTGGTTTCCATCACTTATGGCAGCTGTATCTTCATCTACATCAAACCTTCAGCAAAGGAAGGAGTAGCTATTAATAAAGTAGTGTCTGTGCTCACTACTTCAGTTGCACCTTTGCTTAATCCATTCATTTATACACTTCAAAACAAACAAGTGGAAGATGCCTTCAAAGACACAGTAAAATGCATTGTATTTCTCACAAAGAAGTAAGAGACCATTGATGTTTTTTGAAGCTAAGTTAAATTAAATTTAAGTTTGAATAACCCATGAGAAACATTCATGAATTTGCAAAATAAGTGGTTTAAGTTAACTATATTCTTTCCTTTAAGCCAAATTACCCACAGAAATGTTTCTACTGCCCATTCTGGAAATTTTTTGAGTGTACTCATAACTACAGAAGAGAAAGAAAGAGACTTCCAAGTACTGAATGTGTTCTACTGACATCGCCATTGATGATGTTTAAACATAGACTCAAGGAGAACAAGACTGAATTTAGGAGTAGAATAACTAACCTGGATGGATAACTTCTTCAATATTCAGACATAATTATCCCTTAATTTAAGAAGAATGTTAGTGAGGGATGGGCAAAATAGGTGAAGGAGGTCAAGTGTGTGGTGGCGGATGGTAACTAGACTTGCGATGGTGATCCTTTCTAATCTTGACAGATGTGAAACATATACAAGTCACCTGAAACTTTCATAATGTTACATACCAATTTTACCTCAATTTTTAAAAAAGAAGAATGTTAGAGATTAGGAGGCTCAATCAAAACATCAAAAATGTTACTAACTTGAGAAGGGGCATCCAGTTAGCACAGACTGACTACTGAAGATAAAATCCAAGTACAGTGTGAAAAAAAATAATAGACTTAGAAAAAAGGGAAAGACATGGGGGGAAAAGTAACAGTCATTCAGGAACCTTGGACCAAATAATTGGAATTTTTTCTATTAAATGGTAGAAACAATAGTTGTGAAAGTTGTGTGCTTTCATAGTTCTTATATAACCATTATCTATCCTTATTAAACATCATCCAGTTATTCAAATGTATTTTTTTATTTTGTACTCTTTATTTTTAATTGTTCATACAAGTTAATGGCCATCATATAAGTTTCTTTTAAACTTCACACATATTCAGGGACGATTGAACTCTATTCTCCAAGGCTTCTCTTCTTTTTCATTTAAAATTTCTAAAAAACCTACAAAATCCCACTGCATGCTCCCCAGCTTCTCTTCTGATAATTAATTTAGGCATGCATCTATAGGTTGTATGTATTTACTTAGTAGGTGGGCTGATTACTTCACCTGAATTGTGAATCCTTAGCAAGCAGTGTTTGTCTAGGAATCTCACTGCTTGCTTTGGATGACGACAGGAAACTTAAGAATATTGTAGATTCAAAAAAAAAAAAA
>NW_023247222.1:0-2535 GCF_002007445.2 Ailuropoda melanoleuca | reverse complement strand
TTTTTTTTTTTTTTTTTTTTTTTTGCATTCCATTTATTTCCTTCCTGTGTCTTGAGTCAGTTAACTTCCTTAAATGGACAATTTTCTAACTTTGAGTGTCATCTGAATCCATGTATTGGCCAGTTTCCCAATCCTTCCAAACATAAGTGCTCAAATTTAATAAAATGCATGGCTTCCCATCTGTGTTTTAATATCAAACTTCTAGGGAAATCAACATGTGAAGTATGTTAAAGGCTGTCAGAAAACATGGTCATGTTAGGGTGAAAAATTAAAAGAAAGATTTGAGGAAGAACCAAAGCAGGGAAGGCCTGTGTGTTCCTTCCTGGGCTCTTATTTTTCTATGGCTGCGTGGCGGCACTGAAAGGCAGCTAACACTCCCCATTGAATAGGGAAGGGCATAAATTCAAGCCCTGAATGTGTGAACTGCATTGTACCCTCTTTGTGAGCATTTCTGAATGCTACCCTGTTGTAAGCATTTAATTTCATTCTATAATAATTCAGTTGCCAAAGTCTTTGTCCTGGCTCCCTAACATATGCCCCAAAGGCTTGTTTCATGCAAGCAGATGCCATTAAATATGTTTATTAAGCTTAAAGATAGAAAATACTACCTAAACCTGCATGTATGTTGTAATACAGTTTCAAAATTTAATGAAATATTCCCTTAAGAAAGTATTACATTGATTTCTATGTGGCATCAAATCATAGGCTTCCATAATTTCAAGAACTAATTAAGCAGATAGAAAGTAGTGCCTGTGGCTTAATCCTGTGATAAATCTGCATGAGCCCCAGACACTGGGGCATCTCTCCTTTGAATTTGCATTGGATTGACAAAATAAACTAAGTTCTGGAAGAAATACTTACTGTATAATTATAGTTTAAATATATGCACTAAAATGATTATTTTAGCAAACAGGACTTGCAGACAATTCATGGAACTATAATAAAAGGAAGATCGGTGAGCTCTGTAAACTGTAGATGCTTTTCCTTAGAAAGAATGTGCAATAAGCAGGTTAGAATTGGCGAAATTCCTAAGCAGTGAGAAAATCTCTCACTTGTTTCCCATTGATATGCCACAAAAGAACCAAACTTGGAAACCAATGTGGTTTTTCGGGAATAACTGAATAGAACCCTCAGGGGCATGCCGTTTTCAGGAGTTGGCACGTTGTTCAGTTTTGTCCAATTATCAATAAGTGAGAGGGATTAGCTGTTGGTAATAGCGCAATGGATAAAAGGCTCAGGTCATAAGCAGTGAATTTTGAAAAGTGAGAGTGTACTTAGGGGGGGAAAGCTTTTCTAAATTAGCAATAAAATGAGATGATTAGGTTAACTGTTTAGTTTCTAAAGTAGGTAAATCCTGGTGATATGAATTATACCCTGAGTGGTATGTCAAGGTTCATCTAACTTTTATTTCCTTGCTGAAAAATAATCACTTAGGCCTTCATCTAACAGGCAACAGAAGACCCTGAGTAAAATTTAAAATGCCTTTGGAAATGGCAGGAAATGACCTTGAGAAAAGGACAAAGACAAACAGAGGAAAGTAAAACTCTGAATGGTTAATATAAAGTTTAGATTCAGATTAATGATTTTCTTTGTTTAAATGCCAGTGCTTGTATTCACATGAAAATCTGTCCTTAAAAGTACAGTTAGAACGCATCAATCCTTAAATGCTGCATACCAGAGATAAATGAAAACTCATTGTGCCAAAAAAATGTTGATTTATGGCTGGCAGGAGCTGACTACTAGCTTTTCTATCATCATTTTGGGGTATCAGTTTAACAAGAAAAATGTGCAAAGATAATTAGGAAAGGCAGAAAATTATGAATTTAGAAGGCATTTTGAGACATTGCTAACCGTCCACACTATTCACATCACATGAACTAAACATTAAAGGAAAAAAGAGGTGATAACACTTTTACTTTATTCCTCAGTCATTTAAAATTATCCTGTATTCACAGTACTTCAACGGATCATATTTGCCTCTAGAAGGTGATCCAAACTTAATTTGGGGGGGTCACGATCAAAGCCGTCCAGCTTCATTGATGTCCTAAGTACATGTGAAATATTGCCATTTACAAGCACACTCTTAGATAATATCTAGGACTATCCAAGAAATGTTCCTTTTATTTCCCCCCAGGCTTTCCAAATGCACAGAGAAAGCACACAGTTAATATTTGTAAAAGCTTAGCAATAGAAACCCCAGCCAATAGAACATTATGGGAGATCTGACATCACGTGTTGTATAATTAACCCACGAAGTCCACCAGGCATTCTCTCTTTTGTATTGTGTAAGACATAGCAGTAGTTGCAAATCCAATTCACAAGCTGTCTGAATGAATAATTTGTGGGAGGAGTGAGGAGAGAGATGCTAGCATTGTAATATATTTTCATATAAAAATGCCACCTTTTCTGCAAGCTGGGCCCCTGGACATAGCTAGTTTCACTTCAGTACATAGAAATTGGTATTTCAAGTTAACTCTCTAAACAACACCACAGTCGTGGAAACGTCCAGTGGATGTTTTGTTGTTAAAAATAACT
>NW_023247221.1:0-2534 GCF_002007445.2 Ailuropoda melanoleuca | reverse complement strand
GTCTGGGGGGCCGCAGGGGGGACGGGGAGGGAAGGAGAAAGCAGCTCCTGCCAAGACCTCTGTGGCGGCCGGAGGGACCTGCAGAGCCGGGCTGGAGCCGGGACTGGCTGGCTGGACGCTGCAGGCAGCCCGAGCACCTGTCTCCCCGCCCAGCAGCTGCCTCTGCTCTTCCTACAGACACTGACTTTCCATGGGCACTCAGACGCGTTCCCAGGGCCGCGGCCAGTTGTGGGCGGGGGCGAGCTCAGGCCTGGCTGCTGTCCCGCTCCCCCCTTCCCCTCGCCTGCCCCTTCCCCTCCTTCCAGGCTCTGCTCATGGGCTCCTCCCCGGGGTCTCCCCACCCTCCTGGCTGAGGGCAGGACCTGTCTGGTCCCCACCTCCACGGGACAGCGGGGGAAACAGAGGTCAGGTGACTTGCCCAAGGCTGCTCAGCTAGGAGGTGCGAGCTGGGGTGGGAGCAGGTCGCCTGGACGCTGAGTGCCACCCTGTGCAAAAGGCATGGGCATGGTACCCGTTTTGCAGGTGGGAACGTGTTGGGGGGGCTGGGCACCCGGGAAACAGCTTTGTTCTGGGAAACCTTGAAGGAGGGCCGGGGGGGGGGCTGACCTCTGTGAGGCCTGGCAGGCCGCCTGCCCCTGGCTGTTCAGGTGCCTCACAGGCAGCAGAAAGAGAGCGGGGTCCTCTGCACCCCCATCCCTCTACGTAAGAGGAAAGCACTTCCTCGGCCCTGGGACTGAGGGGCATGGATGGAACGGTGCTCCGCAAACTGTGGAGTGTGGGGACACCGTGTGTGCACACGCTGCCTTTTTCCTGAAAATCCCCACTTGGGGCCCCTCAGGAGCCAGGAGTTTTGAGGATACGCACGGGAGTCTCAGGGGGGCCCCAGTCTAGAGAGAGAAATAAAGAAGAGGCACTTGGGGGGTCCTGGAATAGTCTGACCCAGCCTGCAGGGGCCAATCTCCTTGTGTGCCAGGCCTGGCAGGAGCGTGTCCTGGGTTGGGGTAGGCGGCCTCTGGGAAGGCCTGGCGGGCAGACCTCTGGGTACAGAGCGTGGCACGGTCCACGCTTGGACAGCAGCCCCTTTGCCCTCCCTCCCTGAGCGGCCTGAGTGCCATGCCCCTGACCTCTGCCCCTCCTCATGACCTCGGCAGGACGATGATGACAGGGAAGTGGACACTGGCTCCCCAGTGGGGCCACAGGGAGCCCCTGTGCTGGCCCCCACGCGGAGGTCGCGGCTGGCCACCCGGTTCCAGATCACAGCGCACTGGCTCCTGGTGGCCGCGGGGCGGACCCTGGCCATCGTGCTGCTCGCGCTGGCAGGTACCCACTGGGCAAGGAGCAGGGACCCCAGCACTGACTGCCACTCGGGGAGGGTCTCAGCAGCCCGCCGAGCTCCCTGCTGGCCACCAAGACAGTGGTCTCATGGCCTGGCTAGGAGTGACCCCACTGCCTCTGCCCCATCCCTCAGGCATCGCCCACCCCTCCGCCTTCTCCAGCGTCTACTTCCTGATCTTCCTGGCCACCTGCACCTGGTGGGCGTGCCATTTTCCCATCAGCCCCCTGGGCTTCAGCACCCTCTGCGTCATGGTGGGCTGCTTCGGCGCCGGCCACCTCATCTGCGTCTACTGCTACCAGACGCCCTTCGCCCAGGCCATGCTTCCCCCTGCCAGCATCTGGGCCAGGTGAGGTCCACCTGCACAGGCCCCGCTCCTCCCCCCTCACCGGGCCCTGGCTGCCTGGTCCCCGGCTCCCCCTTGGCCGGCCGTCAGTGGCTCGCCTTCTCCGGGCAGGGTGTTCGGTCTCAAGGCCATAGTGGCCCACAGCAACTGCTCCACCCCCAACGTGCTGGTCCTCGATACGAGCCACGACTGGCCCATCTACGTGAGCCCCGGCATCCTGCTGCTTCTCTACTACACCGTGACCTCACTCCTCAAGCTGCGCACACACCAGCCCTTGGACCAGGTGAGCGCCCGGGCCACGGCCCTCTGACGGCCCTCCGCCCCTGCCCACCTCCGGGCTGGGAGCTGAGCTCCGCGCTGGTCTCTGCAGAGGAAGGAGACGGCCGGGAGTGACGAAGAGCAGGAGGTGGAGCTGACCCAGGTGGACCAGTGGCCCCAGGGTCAGGCCAGGGCTGCAGCCGCCAAGGAGGAGGGGGCTGCCCAGGTGAGGAGCCGGGGCTGAGCTGTGGCGCTGGAGCCTGCCCGCCCCAGGACTTGGTTCACGGGGTCTCGGCTTGTCTCTGCAGTGCATGCTGTCCACAACCATGGGGTCTGACTGGGAGACAGACAGCTGCACCGTGCATGACCTGACTGGCCACAGCCCCGTCCAGCAGCGCCCTGGTGAGTGCCATATGCCCCGGGCTTCCCGGGGACCTGGCCATCCACCGGCGCTCTGGTGCTGCCCCCTGGTGGCCAGGGGTGGTCCTGCTCTGCTGATCTCTCCCTCTGTGCTGTCTGGGGCCCACCCAGGACCCGGACATGTGGTCAGGCTGCCCACCCGAGACCTTGCTGGACGCTCCAGGTCTCCCACCCCTT
>NW_023247220.1:0-2534 GCF_002007445.2 Ailuropoda melanoleuca | reverse complement strand
GCCAATTTGTCATGAGATCATTCGATCTGCTCTTGTCCAAATGCCTTCTGGTCAACCCAACTAGATACTACCCCCCAGGCGCTGGAAATCTATTTATCTAAAACCAAACCCATCATCACCCTCACAAGATCTTTCACCTGTAGCATTCTATCTTCACTGAATGAGGCCATTGAACATAGAGTTGCTTGAATAAGAACTGAGAACCATTCAATAAGACTTTGCTACCCTTGCTATTTGAATGTCACCATCTCTGGAAATTCTAATTCCTATACCATTATAAAACTCATCACCTCTTCTGTGTCCACTACCTTTGTTCATGCTGTTCTTATTTATCCCCTGCACCAGGTCCCAATACACTAGTGGTACAAATAGCTACTTAGTATATATTATGACTTTAACTCTCACAACATTTTTATAAGATAGGCATCAACCTTCTCATTTTGAAGATTTTTTTAAAAAAAATTAAAAATAAACTTTATTGTACGTTAGAGAATAGAAAGTTTAGAAAAATGCAATATGGAGAATAAAAACCTCTCACTCTATCATTTAACTCTAGGCAGTTTTCGCAAACATAGCCACTATTAATGTAGTTTAACTACATAAAAAATGCATTTTTATACCAAATAGACTATATTATGCACAACTGTTCTGAAACTTAATTCCACAATATATCTTGGATATTCATTAAATCAGACTCTGTGGATATATTCCTCCTAGTTTTTTAAACCATTAAACAATATCAGAATAAACATTTTTCTGCACATATGTTAGAGTAAATTCTTAATTAGAGATTTCTGTGTCAAAAGGTACATGCATTCAAAAATTTTATTGCTATGGTCAAATTATTCTGTAGAAAGGGTACAGATAATCCCAATCCCACTAACAGTGTATGAAAATACCTATTTTCCCATATTCTATTAGTCAGAGTCCTGGCAAGAAACAGATGGTATTTGAGTAAAGATTAAAGAAGGGGCTATTTGCAAAGGTGTAGGCTTGTGTTGGAAAACCACAAAAGACAGTGCAGGATATGAGAGAAGCCAATAGGGAGCCCTTATCACCCCAAGAACTGAAGGTTGATGAAGAAGGGCACCACACAGGGGCTGAGACTTCAGTAACATGCACAGTGATTCTGCAGGGAAAGGTCCCCTTCTGCCTCGGTCTCTCTGGTCTCCCCTGATTTAGCCCGACTGAAAGCAAGAGAACAAGTTAGCCTGTTGTTGCAGTTCAGCCTTCCAGATAAAGATTCTGTGTGGAAGGGAGGAGAGTAGATATGAGCAGCAAATTGAAAATGTCAACTGTACCTTATAATTTTCCATATTGGAAATTAAAAAGTCTGTGTAAAAAAAAGAGTCTGTGTATAATGCTAAAGCATATAGATATTTTTATTCTGTCATCTTGGTTTCTGAACTATCATATCCTCCTTCTAGCTGGTTTTGTTGTCTCCAATCTTGCTCTGCTTCCATCAGGTTGCTAGAGAGAGCCACTCAGGGATCTTTCCAAAATGCAAGTGAGATCCTATCATTTTTCTGCATAAAATCTAAGTAGCTCTTCAGATTTCCAGGCTAAAGTGCTTACTCACATTTTTCATCTTTCTGTTTGGGATCCAGCACACACTCTGATGTCTGATGACCTAGGTGTGAGTCTTGGAACCTTCACTAATTTGCTGTGTGTACAAGGCAAAGTCTCTGAATTTCTCCACATTTCTTAGCTATAAATGGATATAATCACAGTGCCTTCCTCTTAGGGTTGTTGTGAGAGTTAGAAAAGTTTTAACTTTGCAAAGTGCTTAGTACTATGTCTAGCATAGAATAGCTCTCAGTAAAGGTTAAGTCATTAATTTTGTTAGCTCAAGAATGTTTATGTATCATCTCAAGCCACCAAGGATTCTATTTCCAAGAAACTCAGAGTGACTATGTGCATGAAGACCCACCAGATTTCCCTGGAGATATGTGAAGAGGTTTTGGGCTTGACACTAAAACTCTAGAGGATATCAAGTTTAAGATTTCTGAGCAAAAAAACAAGTGGCTCCCCAAATCTCTGGGTAACCAAGAAACATGAGGGTAGTTACTGACATTGTCCAGTTATTGTTCATAGCATCATCCATAACACATAAGAGTGCTGAGCACATAACAAGCAGTAATAAATATTCGTTGGAAGAATATATATGCCTTAGTTTGGGATGCACACTCCTTATCAGTATGGACCACTTGCTGTGGCCTGAAGTGACAAACAAGCCCTTCTTCTCAGTGCCAAGGGAAATAATTGCAACTCCTCATGAGAAAGGAAAACACACCACTCAAAGAGCATGGTGACAATTTGATGGTCTGAAAACTGTTACCTCTGGTGGGAGAGTCTCCCTCGGCTTTGAAGATCCTGTGGCAAGAGCGATAGAAAGAATGCTTCTAAGAGCAGAGGAAGGAAGAATTTCTATATGAGGCGAGGTTCTGAAATAGTAAGAATGAAATAGTAAGACATGTGAAGTATAAGCCTCGACGACAGGAGCAAGGAGACACAGAACTGGAGAAACAGGGATT